>NW_024869128.1:10331-35113 GCF_013358625.1 Macadamia integrifolia
ACCTCCATTGAAAGATTAGCACGTCTCTGTGAAAATTTTCGTGATTCATAGAGTTGAGCTAGCCCAATAGCAGTTGATAAGGTAGTGGGTCGTCCAGCCAACATATCAGCTTTGATGCTGTCCCTGAGACCACTAAAAAAACAGCTTACTTGTCGATTAGGGGGAAGATACCCAACCTTTGAGAGTAACTTCTCAAATTTATCCTGATAATCTCATACAGTGCCTACTTGCTGCAACTTAGCCATCTCTCCAAAAAAGTCTTGGAATTGAGAGGGGCCCAAATCGAAGATGCAAACCTTCACAGAAAGTTCGCCAATTAATTTCACCTTCATCTTACTTAAAGAGTTGGTACCACAGTTGAGCATCTCCTTCCAGAAGAAAGGATGCCAAAGCAACCCATTCTTCCTTAGGGGTCTGATGGAAATTGAAGAACTGCTCTACTCTGCACATCCAAGTCATAGTCTCTTCTTCCCCATTGTAACAAGGGAAATCCAACTTAACGAGCTTGGGTGTATAGGTCTGCTGAGTAGTTGCAAGTCGAGTGGGTTGAGGTGGAAAAGGAGTTTGCTGTCTCTGTTGTTGTGTAGAGGCTCTTGAGCTTTCTCCTGTATCCACTTCAACTCTTGAGGGTTGCGTAGACATTTTCTCAAAAAACTCAGTGAGCTGGTTGAGAACATGCTGTTGAGAATCCAACCTTGTGAATATTTCCTTCTGTACCTCATTGACACTGCTTAATCCATCTTCAATCCTTTCCATCTGGTCATCCATGTTCCTGCTCTGATACCAGCCTGGTACATGTCGTTGTTTCCCTATTTTGGCTGAGCAATCTTAGGGAAGAAAGATATCAAAGTGAGAGAGTTTTGGCTTGATTAGGAGGTAGCCGATCCTCAATCTCAGAAGAGAATTTTTAGGGATTCAAAACTATCTTCATTCTTGCGTTTTCCACCTTAAGAGGTTACACCTTGAAGTAGTTACAACTCCTTACAACTCCTCCATAACACACGTTTACACGTCCTACCATAACTCCCCACATGTGATAACAACTACCACCCACATATTGATAACTACAACTCTCAACCCTAACCCTTACATAAAATAACGACTTACTCCCCCTTACATATAATGACCTCCTTACACGTGATAACAGCTCATCTTTCTCACACATATGATAATAACTACCACTATTAACCCTACCCATGCATATGATAATAACATACAGTCATACACGTAACACACCATCAAAGCGAACAATCATGGATATTGATCGAGTGGTGAAGATTTGTCTTCATTATAAGACTCGAGAATGAGTCTTTCTAACAAGGGAATAATGCAGGCCCAATTAAAAAATTTGGGCCAAAATTTAATATAGATTTAGGTTGGCCTTAATCTATGGTTTTATTATTGTACTGGGCTGAAATATAAAGCGAAAAAGTTGGGGGGGGGGGGGAGGCTAGGGGTATATGAAAAGTTAATATAGGTTTAGGTTGGCCTTAATCCATTATTATTTTATTAATGGATCCCAGCTAGCCACTATCATAGTACCATTAGTGGTTGATTTTCATCACACATCATGGAAGCAGCTCCTAAACCGGTTGGTTGAAAGGGAAATATAGTGAAGTGAAAATTCAAATCTAAAAAAGATTATTTTGTAATCATTACCTAACATGATTGTGTAACTAACTACAAATCATTCCAAATTTGGTTATTCAATTTTACTTTACTTTGCAATTATTTCCTCAATTTAAAATAAAATGAAGATTACATTGAAAAGTCTAATTACTAAATATGGTAAGAGTTCTAAATAGGTTACACAATGATGTTAGGAAATGATTACAAAAGTTTCCTTTTCCTTATTAAATAAATTAAACTCCCCTTCCTGTCCTTTACTTACAACCAAATGGAGCCGAATTGGTTTTTTCTAGACATAATAAATTCTGAAGAACTTTATTTTGATCATCAACTATACTGTATGATTTTCTCTTTCTAATGACTCAAGATCTATCCAAAGGGAGAAGAGAACCCTCTAAATCCAGGATACACAAAATAAATAAAATGCTGCTCAAAATAAACAAAAATGCAGACACTAAAGTTTGTTTGTTTGTTTGTTTTTTTTCCTGTCCTAAATGTAAGCCCTCTCATCTGTATGAACTCATTAACATTAAAGTTCTCAAGGAATTTCTGTAATCAAATCCCAATAATAGATATAAAAAAAAAAAAAAAAAATCATACCAGCACAGCTAGAGGTTCTGAAACTGCAATTGCATTGCTCCCATCTGCCTCATATATATCTCGAACACCACGATTATCACAAATATAAACAATCACACCTTTCTCCAACCTAAATGGAAACAGCTAATAATGAAACTGCTATTTGAGAGAATCATAACAAACAATAGCTTAATTTTTTAATGGCCAAGTAAGAAGAACCACATCTAGCATTTATCAAAAATAAAGAAAAGAAAAATCCGAATCGCAACATGGTCAAATTACTATTAGCATTTTCTGACAAAACAAGTCAAAACTAATGATGAAGAGACCTCAAGAGTTCAAGCAATAAAAACAGGGACTTATCTTGAAAAAATCCCATTACACCAGTACATGTTGATCTTTGCTTATATGCATTGGTGTCTCTAACAAAATGCATGAAGTCCATACAAACAAAAATGGTATAAATGCACAGGGGAAGCTCTCCAAGTCCCCCGCACTCTGCAGGAGTAGATTACTCAGTTGCCTTAACAAGGTACCTGGGCACCCAACCAGAGCTATTAGAGTGCCTTGAACGGGCACTGCCCAGGGGATGAGCTATTATGCCCCATTTCAGAGGCAGCAGAAATGGTATAAATGCTCATTCATTAGTGAAAATAGTACCACAAGTGCAATTATCCATGTACCACATAGATTGCATACTTTTTAAATTCCTCAAACTTTATACATATTTTATATAAATAACCAATTTTTTCAAGAAGATGTCCTCATATGAATACCCAATATTCCCAACTATTCAAGGTTTGGCAATGAGCAGTTCTCATTTTTTTCTAATTGGACTTTGCCTTTATGAAGCTAAGTTATACCAATATGATATGATATGCACATACTCATACAAATTACTCAGAGAGGCATGTTCATTCCATCTTCTGATGAATCATAGTTTATGTACATTATTAACTAAAACACAAATGCAGGAAGTGGCGACACAATGAGTAAATTATGTAGGTAATAAGTACAGTTTGGTGGTTGAGTTAGCATACAATGAAGAGATGCCCCACCCCTCCCACACCCCAACCCCCCCCCCCCCCAAAAAAAAAAAAAGGGGGGAGTGGGAGGGGGAGAGATGTTTCACAAGACAAAACAACAGAGAACTGGACACCAAAATCACCACCCAAGAGGCATATTCAATGGCCACAGAATCCACTGACTAACTTTTAGTAGAACATTACGAGCAATAATAAATAATACTTTAAACTAAAACAACACAGAATGCAAAAACAAAATGAAAAGCAGTGCTATCATCTTTTTATCGAAGCTAACCAGATCTTGGCAATTTCAATTCCTTCCGGAAATAGACCACCGCTGCAGCAAATTCAGTATTTCAGCAAGCTAGTAAGATTCCAAGGTCAATGCTGATTCACGTTTACATACATTCTAATCACCTGTTATCTCGAAGGTCCAACACAAAGGCATTCACATTGTTACTCCTTAAAGTTTCAATTGCTTCCTTGACAGCAGCTGCAAGGGAAGGAATATCTTTTAAGGCTTTGCTCATTGTTCAAAATATACAGGTGGCTATTCTTCCAACAATCACAATATTAAACAGCTCCAGACCCCTAAATTTGATGAGAAGGGAAACACTAGTATTCTCTGTCATCTCCTTATTTCATTGGAAGAATTCTGATATGAAAAAGAGGATGCATCGCTACTTAAGTGTTCATAGCACATGTTTCATGTTTGGAAACAAAATATTCAATGGATTAGTTTTACCATATGTGGGAAGAGATTTAGTTTCTCCCAATTTAATCAAAGTAAGAGTAACTTGAGAAACAGATCTATTTCATGAAGATTATAAAAGAGAAAATATTGGGTGACCAAAAAGCAAAGAGCAGCCAACAGGATGAAGGATGACATGGCGGAATGGGAATCTATCCTTTTGTAGTCCCTTTTACTATTTGTTTGTTATTGGTGGATTTAATTCTTGCATCTGTGTCACGGATTTGATTACCTCGGGGGCCCTGTATTGTAGCGTTTTGTATTATAAATACCATTTTTCAACAAAATTTTTCTATTCATCAAAATTAAAAGAAACAAAACTACCCTATATTGTAGCACCTTATACCATACATACCCTTTTTCAACAAATTGTTTCAATTGACCCAAAAAAAAAAACTATGTTTCAGAAGATTAGGTCAAGAAGGTAATAGTCCAAGTATTAGTTGGTACACTTGCAGCAACATTGATGCACATTATATAACTAGGCTAGAAGAATTTTGATTGGAATAGTTTCTCCCAACTATAGTTCTTACTGGAAACTTGTTTACCACATCCCTAGAATCCCTTAAGTTGGAAAAAAAAAGGGGGGGGGGGGGGGGTGGAAGAAGACAAAGCTTACATGGGAAACCAGGCAGAAGTGTTTTGACCAAGGAAGTGCTTAAAATTAATAAATTACCCTTGTTAAGAAGAGCTAATCCTGATATCGGGATTAGCGCCTTCCTCTAAACCCGATAGGGGCAATTCTGTCCTATCTGGTCCCTATATGGTGTTAGGGTTTATTTCTTTTGTATTGGGGGCAGTCTTGTACTTGTTCACATATCATTACACTTATATATTCTAAGAAACCCTGCGATCAGCCTCATACTGGACTGATCGCAGGCTGCTCTCTCATTGAGGCTCTCTGCGGTCTCTCCTCTCTCTCCTCTTCCTCTTTCTCTTTTCTTTCTCTCTTTTTCTGGTTTTACTGATTTGGTTGCAGGAATCTGGAATTGTAACAACCCTTCCCTTGGAGCTCCTGGGCCAAACGGACAAATTGGCCCATCACATAATTAACGCGATAAATCATGCAGTAATTCCATGTCAAATGTTGAGAATAGAAGAGTTCTCTTATCACTTACAAAGAGAAAAAGAAGTTATACTTAGCTTCAATCTCATTGAGATTAATGATAAGACAAGGTTATAACCGAAAACCCACATTTGTCAGACCACCTCAAGCTTAAATATTACATCACAATCCCTAAAGTGAAGCTTCATTTGAATCTAAAACAGGTATCTTGAGCCAAATCTTTTCTTAAAACTTAAGCAAACCTCCTGGAGGTAACCAACAGTATGGAAATAGTTAGTAGTACTCACCAGAAGCATTTTGATTGAATGATGTTAGTTTAATATATCCAATTCTTGATGTATCCTTCCCCAAACCAGGAACATCACATAGTCTTGACTTGACTGGATTTAAAGAAAGCTTCTCCAGCCTGAAATCAATTATTTTTAATTATAAAATGAATGAACCTAGTGGTGATAGCTGAGCATAGAGCAGCGAATTATAAATAGAATGAATTTTAAACTGCAAGGTTCATGGAATGTACGTCAAAGCCAAATGTTTTATGTCAGGTCCACTGCGAATAGTCAATTCCACTGAACTTCCTTCAGGACCCCTGCAATGCACGTATGTCTAGGTGAATCAACAAATGATTGATTTGCAACGTATGTTATTGAAGAGGAAAAGAAAAGCAAAACATTGAAGTATGAATTTTGTTCCAAAGTGCATTAACTTTGTTTTTAAATACAGAGGAATGGTGGAACAGGATTTTTAAAGCTAACCCCAAGTAGTTGGGGTGATGCTTAGTGAGTTGAGCTGCTGATTTTATTTTATGGACTAATTAGTAATTACACATGCATAAAACAGGTTTTTAAGAGGTGATGGGTATGAAAGGATGAGTTTGGCCATTTAGGAGGTTGCAAGCTCCATGAGCAGCCAGTGGCCAGAATGAGGATTAGTGAACCAGTGGGTTCGTCTTGAACTAGTATATCTGCATCTGTTATGGATGAGTCAACCAGGCAACTATACACACAAAGAAGAAGCCTGCACAGAACAGGCGCACCATCTTTTTAACACTCCAGCAAGGGACAGGGATCCCCAGTTCAACACAATGACTTATCCTCAAATCAATTATCAGCCCATATCTCACCTATGTTACCCGGACACAGCAAAGCACGTAACTTGGATGAGAAAAGATTCCATTTCTTGCATTCTAATCGCTTGTTGGACATGGATACAGTTTATAAATTGAAGTATCAAGGTAATATAGGTCTTTACTTCCTAGGAGGAAAAAGCAGCTACCCTGTAGATCAGAACCAGTGCCTCCCTGAGACACTGCTTGAATCTCAAATTGTTTTGGATGTAATACAGAAGGATCTTAAATAGAGGATGGGGAGTGATTTCCAAATCATGCTGCTTTGGGGCTGGCTTTTCCTAAGGCTACTGAAAACTCTCCTTTCAGCAACACATTGTAGAGGAAATGTCGGAGATGGTGGAAGACGGCATAGGCACTATCTCAAGGCAAGTAGGGCGAGTATCTAAATTTCTTACTGCTACGAACGGCACAGAGTCCCACATGGGTTACTTGGGTTCAGAAAGATATCCCATAGGAGGATAAGATAAAACATGATCAACGATTTGATCAACAGTTAGTCAGTCAATGTTGGTAGAGTTACAACAATTTGCTTCTCGTATCGATGAATCAGCAGAGATGTCTCCCCAGCATGACATCTGCTAGTAAGTGGTCTTTTTTAGTGGTATTATTCCCTATAACATAGCCATGTCATAGGACAGCGGAGCAGCAGTAGCGAAGAAGGGTTTTGATTTGTGCGCCGAATCTTGTGTTTTGTGCCATGTAACAACATGCAAGAATGAGAATTTGATCCAGGTGTAGCTGGAAAGTGAAGACAGTTGTCACAGAAAAAATAAGCACTTGCAAGAATGATATCCATAAGGCTTTTGACTCCATCCGTTTGGACTTCCTTAGTAACATCCTCCTTTCAATGTCCTTTCCGCCAAATTTTGTCCAATGGATCTTTTCTTGCATTTCCACCCTCCCGATTCTCCGTTCTTGTCAATGGTGGCCCAGCTGGATTTTTCCCCTCATCAGTGGGAATCTGTCAAGGCTGTTCCCTATCGCCCTTCATCCTTTGCCTTGGCCTGGAAGTTCTCTTAAGATCCATCCAATCATGCACGGACCTTCACATCTCCCCCATCCCCAAATGCAAATCTATTTCCCTTATCCATCTTGCCTTCATGGATGATCTCATGATCTTTTCGAAAGCAGACCCCACCTCCATCTCCTCTATTATGTCCTCCCTCCGCCTCTTCGAGAGCCTCTCAGGTCTCAGCATCAATCTTCTCAAATCCCATCTTTTCACCTCCGATATCTCTGAGACTTTGAAAGCCCGTCTCCTTGATATCACGGGTTTCTCCCTGGGCTCTCTCCTGATCAAATACCCAGGTCTCCATTTCATTCCTGCAAGGCTTTCGGGCCATCACTGCACCACAATCCTTGACCTCTTGCGGAAGAGACTTCAACTTTGGAGGAGCAAGTTGTTATCCTATGCGGGCCGTCTTGAGCTCTCCAAATCTGTGCTCCAACCTATATAACTCTACTAGTCTGGGATCTTTGTCCCCCCTCCCCCAACCATCAAAGCTATTGAGTCTCTCATCAATTCTTTTCTTTGGAAAGGATCTGAGTCCACAAGGTTCCTCCGCCCCTCCAGATGGGGTTTCGTCTGCCTCCCTAAAGCTAAGGGAGGTCTCGGCCTTAGGCGTATTAAAGACATGAATGCGACTGGCATCCTCAAGCTTATCTGGAGAATTGCCTCTAAAAAGAACAACATTTGGGTCTCCTGGGTCTACTCCCACCTCCTGAAATCCAACTCCATTTGGTCCACAATTCCGTCAAAACTCCTCCTGGGTCTAGCATGGCATCCTCCGCCTAAGACCCTTGGCGTTAGAGGCAATCTTCTATTCCATTGGGAACGGAGCTTCTGCTTCTCTCTGGCTGGACCCTTGGCACCCTTTGGGGGTCCTGCTTCATCTTCTCAATCCCAGAACTATTTACTCCTCGGGGTTGGACAGGATGGCTTCTATCTCGTCCATCCTCCTTAATGATGGATGGGCTCCCTCCCCCTTTCCCCCTCTCTGAACAGCATTCGGACCTCTCTTCCTCTTGGAATCCTTCTCCTACCAAGAGGTTCAGCTTCTACTCTGCCTGGAACTTTGTCAGGACTAAAGCCCATACTGCCCTTTGGTGCAAATTCCTCTGGTTCAAAGGCCACATCCCCTGCCACAGCTTCACAGCATGGTGGGTTCTCACCAACTACCTTCCTACGCAATCTTTCTTTATCCACTACCATATTCAAGTCCTGCCCACCAACTGTCTCTGTCGGAGAGGAACCAAAGATGTTGATCATTTTTTTTTTCTTGCACTTTCTCCTCCACCATTTGGAAGAATGTTCTCTCTCGTTGTTGGCCCTCAAGTAGAAGAGTTCTCCCTCTTAGTAGGGAATGGCTTTGGATCGATAGGACCTTTCACGGCCCCACCATGTGTGATATAGTCGGTAAGCTCGCCTTTTGTCCCACCATCAACCACCTTTGGATGGAGAGGAACCTTCATAGATGGACGTCCAACTTCCGCACTTCTGATGGGGATTTGGAGCCATCTCTTTTGAGGTTTCCACCAAAATTGCAAACCTCCCGCTCCGAACTTATCCCCCAACTCCCCTAGAAATAGGCTTATTGTTGATTCCTAGAATCTCCCATCTTTTATTCTCCCCCCTCCCCTTGAAGGATTGTATCCATTAGTGGTTGTCTCCTTTTTTGATCGGGCTTCTCCCTTTGGCCGGCCACGTGCTTCCCACCCCCGCCCCTGCCCCCCGTTTCCCCTTGTATATTGTTCTTCTTGGGTTAATATATATTTTATTCATCCAAAAAATAAATAAATAAATAAGAAGTCTTGTGAAGGCATCTTATTATACATTAAAAAGCTTCACATACAATGAAATTGAACAAAGAAGCAGGGCTTATTTTTCACTCCTTGTCTTTCCACAAAGGACTTGAAGAAGACCACAGAGGTGAGGAGTGAAGGAGGTGGTTACACTTGATGATACTGGAACAAAACCAAAACCAAAGTTATTCCTCAATCATGCTCCCTGCTGATGTTCTTTTTGCTTTGCTGGTGAAGCCTGCTGTGGGTTTTAAGTTGTCGGAGAATGTTTCACCCAGGAGATGAGGCCTATGGGTGGCATTGTCAGGTCTTCGCATCATTTTTTCTGTTCTGTTGTTCACTCATCGATTCTTCTTTTGGGCTCTTCTCAAGCATTGGATTGTTTATCCCTTTTTTATTCTTTATATGTGTGTATATATATATTATTTTCCTTTTTTGACAATCCCAACAAAAAATAGTAAATAAATAAATAGGGTTCTCAAATGCTTAAGATTTAACGACAGGGCAAAGTAGATAACGGCAAATGTCAGTCTAGAAATGGATCTCCAACTGCTAGAGACAAAAGATTCATACGAGCAAAAGAAGTAAACAACCCTCCACTTGAACTCGCAAAAATAGAAGTATGTGAACAGCCATGAGCCCGTGACCCCATTAAAGTTCAAATTGAATCCCTCACAAGCTTATGGATGGGGAAAAAAAGGTAATAGCAAATCCTTCTACTAAATTGGGTTGGAGTGCCTGTTTGATCCTGGTATATGTAAAGCATTTAAGATTTTAAGATGAGAGAGAGAGAAAGAGAGAGAGAACTTTAGTATTAATAAATTAGTTCACAAACATGTGGCAAAAAGATAAGAAAGGGGGGGGGGGACTTCAAAACTTATAATGCCAATAAAGTGACATAATGACATGGTATAAAATCGATAGAGAAGTTTTGGATATTTCAAAACATGAGATTATTCTACTGTACATGGAATAGATTCCATTACAAGTATTCAACCAACCTTATAAAAAGATGAATGCATTCAGTTTCATGTAAACCTAAAGATTATCGGGAGAAGCATTTGAAAATGCCAATAAAACAGAGTTCAGATCCACAAAAATGATGTCGAAAAATCTTAAGGTAATGGAAATGCAACCAAACCAATCATTTTTTTTTTTTGGGGGGGGGGGGGGAGAAATGGAAGCAAACAATGATAAGCATTTCTACAGTTTTTTCAATGCAATAAATAAACACTTCAAGATTTTTGGAATTCAACTAGTAGTTGAAAACCATTGTTATTTCCTTTTATTTCTATATTTGAACTTCAATAATAGACTGCTCCAATAGCTGCAAACGCAGGATCAAGAAATATTATATCCAAACATAACTCCCATATAAAAAATAACAAATTAAGCAGTTAAATTAAAGGTCTCACTGTAAGCGTTCTGCTGCACCATATAAGCCCATGGTTTCTGTACTTGTTTCGTCAATCGCCAAAATAATATCTCCAGACATAATGCCAGCTCTATTTGCAGGGCCTCCTGGAGAAGATGAGATTACAACAAGTCCAGTAGACCCCTCAAATTTAGTTGGATAGCCAATGGATAGCCCTACACCTGTAAGAGAACCTTGAGTGCCAGACTGCCTTCAAAGAAGATAATGAAATATTTAGGGAGAACCTTTAAAACCATGTAAAATGTTTCAAAGCTATACCTATTATGTGTATCTCATTATCTAAGATGAGAAGAAACAGATTTATACCCGCAAACTCTTGAATTTGTCAGGCTCTAGAAAGCGAGTGAAAGGATCATCCAGTGTAGCGAGCATCTTCCTTATTGCTACATCTGAATGAAAATTTAAACATAACCGCAAGTTAGACAGCACTCATTACAGGGAAAAAGTTGGAGACCAATGTCCTGCATCAAGAAGTTCAGTCTAATCCATTAAAGAATGCGACAATGGTAATCACAATCATAATTAGAATTATCCTTATCCGAAGTCAATTCACCTGATTATTAAACCATAAGAGATATCACAAATCCATTTGCCTCATGTGAAACCCACTCAACACATGCTTAAGCACAAAATTATTCACAAGTAGCACTCACGACCCTCTATCATTGTGATTCACAAAGTACTCCAGTTTCCTAGCAGATCCAGAAACCAAATCTGTTGCCAAGGCATGTATGAAAGCTCAACCTATGCAATTCAACTCATAGTTCCCTTTGGGAGTAATATACAGACAAATACTTCAGGAACTGTATTCTAAATCAGAATTCCAACCTTACAAAAAGAATATAATGTAAGGCTAGGTAGGAACTACCCAACCCCAGTCAGGATCCCACAACTTCAAGTGTGAAATCAGATTTAGAACCAAAGTTCAAATCTGGCTGAATAGGAGGAAGCTTGCGTCTATTTGTAGGGAGATCTGATTGAGCTCAAATTTTAACCGAATGCTCCTCTTGTGGTGCTAAAAACCCCTCAAAAGATGAGATAATTCCGATGGTTGAATTGAGAGTCATGATGTTGACATGAATTAGGAAACTTTTGACAACTTTCGATATCTTGAGATTTCTGCCTCTGATGGCTGATTGGGAAGTTATGCTTGAAAAACAAAATAGGAAACTAATAGACTAAAATAAGACTTTCTAATTTGTGTCTAACTTGCTAATCAAACTAGAAACTAGCATCTGAACTTAAAAAAGGAAGCTAGCCTAAGTTGTAAAATAGGAAACTAACTTGGCTAACTTGACAATCTAAAAAAAGAAACTAAATCCTATGCTAGCTGGCCAATTTGATGGCTGCTGGAAATCTTCTCTTGGAGCCGAAAAGGGATAGCTGTATAGCTTCTAGAAGATCCTTTTGGAGACCAAAACTTGTTGAGAAAAATACTGCTCACATGAATAGTAACACAAGTTATGGAAGCTACTGGACAGGCTGGACCGATGGCTGCTTGGGTTCTTCTGAAGACCAATTAGGGAATTAAAATATGCATTAATCAAGGGGCTGCTATGTTGGTTCCATGGCTGCAGGAGTAAACCAGCATAGGTGCAAAATTGGGGCCAACAAGGCTGGCTCGATGGGAATAAACCATGTCCAGACTTGCGACAGAACTGAACCATGGTTTGGTCAGTTCGAGTCCTCCTTTTGACAGCCCTATCTGCATCAGAATGAAGAGTTGGTTTATGCATATAGAGGCAGGTTTGCAGGCTGTAGTTGGTTCAGGTCATAATTCTGGCAAGTCAAAGTCAATGTTTCTGCTAATCAATACAAGATGCAGGCAGTGTAACAATATCAAAGTTAATGCCTCTGTGCCAGGAAGAAAGATAAGAGAACATCTAAGCAGAAGAGAGGATACATACATGTTTCCTCTCTTGTGTTCATTGGTTCATTGCGTAGTGCATTTTCTCGATACCTAAACCAACTTTGACCATTGAAATTTTTGTCAACATATGCCCGGTCAATTGTTCGCCATGCCTCCAAGAATAGTAGATTCTCTTCTGTAAGGGCCCCTACATGTCAATTACATAAAAGTAATCCAACTTACTTAGAACCTCAGGGCTACAATCCTCATATAAGATTTTTGAAAATGCCCACAAATAAAAATAAAAAATAAAAAAATAAAAAATAAAAATAAAAAAATATCCAGCTAGCATATATACTTACAAGATGGAGTCTTACTAACAGATATAGAAACTGTTATGACAAGCATCCCAATGACCAACCGCACAAAAATAACAGAAGCATAATGTTTAAACTTCTCATGCCATCTTATGATTTTGTGTAGGCAGACAATAGATCGATCGGACTTCAGATGATGGCCATAACTTAAACAGATTGGACCACATCGAAACAATAACCTTTTATGGAACTTCCATAACACCTCAAAATTTTTATTTGTGTCGTGATAACTTGGGCGGCAATAAACACTACTTCGTAAACATTGTAATGTACTCCAATGTTGAGCTTTTACAATCTTGGAGGTCATAGATCTCCATGGAAAGACCTGCAAAGAGCACATGTAAATGCATAACCAAATAAGATTACCTGTAACATATGTAAACATTCACAGTCTGGTACCTTTAAGAAGATGGTAGCATACTTTTCCCTATTGTGAAGGTCACCTAAGCATGATTAATAGGTTTCGCAACGCATAACTATTATCAAAATATGCAGTCCACTACTCATTTGGATCATCTAGGGATTAGTCAATAATTGAGACTACATATTTTAAAAGGTTTAAAAAAGAGAAGGGAATAAAACACAATCCAAAGCACCTAGAAATTCCTTTCGATTAGCAAACAACACATACAATAAACTAGTATCTATGTAGATACAGCATACACGACAGTGAATGACTCAAACCACCCAAATCTTTCCCTGCTTGTTCAATGGCAACCAGCCTATCATTTCATCCCTAGAGATTAGATAACATTAACTGTCCTACTAGAAGGTGCCACTGTGGTTCACTGGTAAGCCTTTGATTGTTGCACCGTAGGCCTGGGATTGAAACAAAACTATCAAAAACATTAACTATCCACATCATTAACTTTCTCAGGCATGTCTATTTTATAATATCAACCATAATTTTCTTAGGCTAATATGATTGCAAGAAATATCCCAGATTCTAAATTCTACCAGATGGTGGCAATCGTTCTGTTGTTTTCCACATAATATTGTGGGGGACAAGCCTTCATTATCCCAGGAGGTAACTCCTGAGTGGTCAACTTTCTGATGACAAAGAAGCTTTGACCCATAACATTATTTTACAGGTACAAGTTAGGAGAAGCTGACAAACACAACAAAGATGCTGACAGATACACAAGGATGCTGATGAGCATGATAAGGAAATATCACTAGACAATGACATGGAGTTCAAGAGAAGACGGTTAGTGCTGGCATCCTAAAGTCAGGAAACATCAACCATCGTTAGATTTTACATAATCACACAATGTCTGTTTTTTTCGATCCCACCTGAAGATTCACCATCAACAACATCTAGCCAACCATTTGTATCCCTTCTAACTTTAAAGAGGTAGATGCCCTTGGCAAGGGAAACCATAATAAAAAAAAAAATCCAATTCTCTTCTTTCCAGCCTCTCTCTGTGCAGATGCAAGGAAGAGGAGGAAGGGTTAACATGCCCTGTTCCCCCCATAGTTTTAGGAATTTTCCAGTCCAGATCATGGGGCTAGTGTTAGGGGTTAGTTTAGTTGTCAATCTGAACTTTAAGTTAGTATTCTAGAATTATTAGAATTTGAGTTGTTATTTTGTTTTTAGTTTATGCTTGTTTTTAAGGAGTCCTAGTTAGAATAGGAGATGTATTTAAGTCTTTTATTGGACAATTAAGTAGCTAGTTCGAATAGTGGATGGTTTAGGCTATTTCTAGTCATGTTAAGATTTGAATTTTATATATACTTTATGTAACCAGCCATTCAGGCATACGGATTTGAGTTATTTCGGAATGAAGCTTTTCTTTTCTTTACTGTGTGGATTCATGGAACAATTGGATGGATTTTCAGCACCGTAAAGGTGGATTCCATAGTGGAAGAGTGGATATTATTCAAAGGATAGGTGGATTCCTAATCATATCATTTCTTTCTATATTTCTGTATTTCTTTCTTTCTTTCTTTCTTTCTTTCTTCTTCTTATTCTTCATTTCTTAGTTCTTTCTTCAATCTCCGGCAACCATATCTGTAGTTTTAATACAAGTTTGCAACTTCAACAATAGTAATCAAACATATCACATTGAGTTTTATCTTTCAAATTCAGTTTTGCAAATTTGAGTTTTATTTCTCTCTATTCTTAAGCCTAAACCTGCAATTTTATCTTTGAAATTCCATTTTGTTCTTTCATTCTACAGTTCAGAAAATTCTCTTCTGCTATTCTAGTTATGTTACATATTTATTCAGTTCATCTAATCAGGTTTGAATTAGAAAATCACGATCATAGTAAAATTAGGATTCCTCTAATCCTACTTGGACTAGGAGTCCTTCCTTGTACATCTTAAGGTCTTACTTAAACTAGGATTCTTTCAAGAGACTCCTAGTGTGACTGGGATTCCAAATCCTAATCCTTCAGTATTACTCTCTCTCTCTCTCTCTTGGCATGCTCCACTGTGCCTTCTCTCTTATGCCATTGGCACTGACACAACATTGTCATATTCCTCCACCGACTGCATCTGGGAATGGAGGTATTGAAATGCCCTTGGGACTAGTACTACATCCAGGTTTGGCTCCTAAGAACTCATCGCTGTCACCCAAGTATCTTTGAGAGAAACAGCACTCACAGATAAGAAACATAATTTCTAATATTTAATTTTGGCTACCAGCTGCACTAAAACGTATCATTAATTGGCCTCTAAAGCATTTATTCTGCAATACAATGTTTAAATGAGACTGATGGGAATTGAGGCATAGGTATGCACCCATAAGTAATCATATAAACATCTAAAAGTACCACATCAATCTGATCAAGAGACTTTATGGGTCTATTTCTATTGCCTTCATTGATGATCAAACTACACCATCAAACATAAGTTCATAAAAATTTGGTTCTAGCAAATATTGGGTCGACATTCCATTCAAGGGTTGAGCCTCAGAATGGTCGTCTCTGTAGCTACAGTGGAATGACAAAATACCAGTTCATTTCACCACATTTTGCTCTTAAACAAACGAGGACAGATATAATTGCACAGAATTATGGACCACTATGATCATCATTGAAAATATTGGAACTTTTAGAGAGAGTAAATCGCAAATATCCAACGAAATCAATGAAATTGAATAAAATTTAGTAAGAAACAGAAGAAATCGATCGAGGGGATACCGGAAGAGAAGAATTAGGGCGTCTATTGACGACGGAGAGTTTGGAGACGACCACTGGCAGAGACTGCGAAGTGGTAGCAGAGCACGCAAGTGTCTCCATGCTTCTGCTCGCTACTCCAGTTCAAAGCGGACGGAGCTTTTAATTTCTTATCCGAGTTATCGTTGCTCTGTTTTCAATTGGGTGACCAAAAAGATCCTGGACTTTATTCATATTGGCTGTGATGTCCTTTCAAATTTCAAATGGCAATATTAAACCAGATACTGTCCCGAGTCAATCTGGTTCGCCAAGCACGGTCCGCCAAAGATGGACCTCCCTTGCCAAACCTTTTTTTTTTTTTTGGGTGGGGTTGGGGGAAGAGTTAGGGTGGGATCATTACTTGGTCGTATGGTTATTTGTGTCATAATCAGACCAACTGAGAGAGGCGTATAGGCATCCAATCAAGGCAGAGGGGTATTTTCACCACCTTCTAAGTTTGCGTGTAGCAATGCATGGCCAAGTGGCCATCTTTTTTTTTTTTTTCTCCCAACCACTATGAGAAGTTACAACATCCGCACAATCATTAAAAAAGATAATTAGGTGGTCCTCGATGGGTAATGCATGATAATCTAAAAGGGGCATGCAGGAAAAAGAACTTTCGTAAGAGTATACATATGAGATCCATATTTTTAGAATTGGTAAGAAAAAAAAAACAAATTGAACATTGACATCATGGCAAAACTTCTTTTTTTTCTTTAACATAAGAAAATTAAACCTAATAAAAAGATAGAAAGCTAAAATAAATAAGTTGTTTTTCTCTACGAACTTACAACCTAAAAAACTTCATTTAGGATATCTCGAATGTCTATTAAGAGAAGAAATAATTCTCAAGTCCAGTCTCAACCCCTTGCTGAAGTATATTCACCACATCTGCACAACCCTAATGATGGCATCCATGAACCCTAATCGCCGTGCCTAAAGCAGTCTTTTGATGATTTTTCGAGATTTAGACTCTCATGCATTCCTTTTACATAACAACATTTAAGGATACATATGTAATTATTATTGAAAACGGATCAGCTGCTGATCGTACAAATCAACATCTAACACCTGTTTTTTTTTGTATTCAAATATACTCTCTTTATCTTTATAATGACAGAAAAATAGAACAAGTATTAGATACTGACTCGTACAATCAGATAATCGTAACAGCAACACATCCTATCTCATTACTATTAAAACGGTCGCTGCCCGGTGTGCACTGTAATGGGAACTACTGAGACTTCCGTCACGGATGATAATACACTGATCTAATTTGAACTCCACGCATACATGAGGTGCCAAAAGCCCACAGGTTCACGTCGGGGCCATGTTCAGTCCTTTAGGCCGATATCAGTCTCAGCTGCAATTGATCTATCATTTATCATAATGGTTCACTAATTTGGACGGATTCAGATATTGTGTCGTGATTCGTGAAGCACCATACTTTCTATGGTTAATGCTAGCACCACATGCAATTGAGCCAAGTGCCAACCCTTGATTGGGGAATTGAGATATTTTAATGTGTGGAAATAATTAATTTATTTAATTGTGGGTCAGCACCAGGTCATCAATAGTGATCATCGTATTAAGTATCAGTATCATATTGGTCGTATTGTATTGGCATCAATTGAGATTGATCCTCAATCCCTAATCGATTTGGATTGATTTTTTGTATCATTATTTCTGGAGTAAAACAGTAAAAAAACTGGGCATCAATTGAGACCGATCCCTACTCCCTAATCGATCTGAATCAGTTATCTATATCGTTTTAAGGTTAAAACAGTGAAAAATAATACTTTAAAAAAAAATGGTAAATGCAATTCTAACTGAAAATCACTGATCCAATACGATTTGTATCAGTATCAGCAATTCGATATCAATACCGATACCGACCCCTAAATCCATGATATTGAGAGGCGATGGCAACAGTTTACATCTCGGCTATCTTTCGAGCTCGAATCCCTTGGCCTGTGTTTGGTTGCAATTGATTGATTCATGTGTATTCTTTTTGTGGGTTTTGTCAACCAAACATGGCGTCTAAGACACACATATACAAATCAACTACATACAAACATGGGCAATTCCTTAGGATGTAAAAACAAAATGAAGGGGATTTTGTGAGAAAGAGGGAGGGCCACAAGGCCAGACAAGACCCTCTAAGAGACCAAGTTGAGACCCACATAGCGACACTTATTGTAATACTTCCATGACTGCGTCAAACCAATGACCTTCCCTATACTTAGGCTATGTTTGGTAGTCAAGAGAAGAAAATAAAAGAAAATAGATGAAATGGTGAGAAAATAAAAAGAATATGTATATTTGGTAACCAAAAGAATAAAAGAAAAGAAAAGAAAAAACTTTTTAAGAGAGAGATATACACATAGAAAATCATTGTGTAATCATTCATTTTGTTGTTTTATTATGTTTTCATATTTTCTCATGTTTTCTTGTGTTTTTTACAAGATATTTTTTTTTAGAACAAAAGAAAACTTCACAATTCCTAAGAGAAATTTTGAATTTCAAAAGTTGAATCTTCTCTTAGATTAAAACATATCAAGTGTAAAGAGAAATTCTTAATCCAAGAAAAAAAGTATAAAAGGTATTTTTTTTTTCTTTTATTTTCATCTCTTGGCTACGAAACACAGCCTTAGCGCTCTATTGCCTAACAATTTGCCTATGGGTTGAAGCTCATCCACTATAAACATTGAAATTAACTACTTATAAACACGAAGAGGTTTCTTTGAGCAAATGGCATAGGGGAGTCCATCAATGTTTTTTTTTTTTGGTAAAAAAAGAAAGGGTGCTCCATGGTAGTGATCATAGGCCTTAGGACAAGCCCCCATACGGTAAGCAATGCTTCTGCAGGACCAATGAGCGATAGTGGGCATACCAAGACTCGAACCCACAACCAGCCGACTCGAGCAGTGATGGGTTGAGGGCAATTTCACCACAAGGCTACCAACCCCATTGGTAGGGGAGTCCATCAATGATGTTCAATAAAATGATATCGTCTATTGGAGGGTACTGAGATCATTTTATGTGAAAAAATAGATAAATAAAAGTAGTGGTGCTAGGATGCTATCGTTATTGCGATGGCTTAGAAAACCTTTGAGCTTGGATTAGCTCCCCACGTGGCGAAAGGAATTACTCTCGTCACAAGGGATCTCACTGTCCGATGGAGTATTTGAACCACGAGTCAAAGCAATTAATGCATTATTAACTTGTGGTCTGATACCCCATGAACGATATGATTCAATGTGGAAAGATCACCACAAGGCAAGAAGTTCCATATTCGAAACCTTTTCCCTACAACATAGACTCTCTCTCTCTCTCCTCTCTCTATTGTCCAATGGGGTATTCGAACCACAAGTCAAAGCAATTAATGTATTATTAACTCATGGTATGATACCCTATGAACGATAGGATTCCATGTGGGAATATCACCACAGGGCAAGAAGTTCCATATTGGAAACCTTTTTCCTATAACATATTCTCTCTCTCTCTCTCTCTCTCTCTCTCTCTCTCTCTCTCTCTCTCTCTCTCTCTCTCTCTCTCTCTCTATATATATATATATATATATATTGTCCAATGGGGTATTCAAACCACGAGTTAAAGCAATTAATGCATTATTAACTCTTAGTTTGATAGCCCATGAACGATAAGATCCCATGTGATAAGATCACCACAGGGGGAGAAGTTCCATGTTAGGAACCTTTTTCCTATAACATATAGTCTCTCTCTCTCTCTCTCATTGTGTATACCCATTCGTATTTGTTATGTAACAAATTGAAGAACTAAGTTACTGAAGGGTCACATAGGTAAAGACTGAACTAAGTGAATGAAATTAATAGAGCAAGATAGATAATAAGGTGACATTGGTTCTCCATATTTTGGATATTTTTTTCTTTTTAAATTTGTCATAGATTTAAGTGCAAATTTGTAATAAATATTATTAGTAAAGGATTTCTCTGGCAGTATAAAAGGAATTTCTCGCCTCAATAGAACAATGTCACTCGTGTTTTAAAACGTAGCTCCCAATCCCAAATGTTGTTTGTTGGTCCACTAGGTAACACTTACTGTAATATTACAACTGCTAATTTCCCTAGATTTATGTTAGAGCTGTCTCTCATTATATGCAAAATGAAGCCCAAGTTGATGCTTTCTTGCATGTTCTTATTGATTACTACCCATGCATAAGAGTCATATTTTTCCAATGATAAACACTTCTCCAACATTATATTATGATAAAAATTTCATACGAGATTATAAATGTAAATGGTCAACACTCAACATTTGAGCGGATTGAAATACTTATCCTTACATATAGCCATCATGGCCATGAACAAACAATTACATATTAGGAACTTTATCTAGAACATTGATATTATCTGAAGTACTTTCAATTAGGCTGTGTTTGGTAGCCAAGAGAAGAAAAGAAAAAAGAATCTGAAAAAGAGAAGAAAAGAAATAAAATAGTAAAAAAAATTTTTTTTTTTGTATTTTCTTACGTTTTCTTATCCATCGACCAGAGCATTCCGAGGCAATCCTAGCTCTTTTGAATCACTTGGCTGATGTGTCTATTGCGGGCCCTGAACCACCGTGTCATACCAAACCCATCACTACACAAGCCCTTCCTCCAGCCCAGACCCAATCTTCCTTGGTAGTCCAAAACTTAAACTTACCCATTACTGAGGTCAACCCCACCATGCATACTCATAAGCCATTACACTCTACAAATCAAACCCAACTAATTACGCCACCACATTCTGAAACGACCAATGACCCGTTTCTCTCTTACCGGAATCCACATCTTACAACCATATCCCATATCCAGCCCCTATCTAACATTTCCACCCCAAACATATGTGATGAGGCAATTTCTCCCTAACCACAGCACGGCCAAGGAGTGAACTAACGAATGCTGCACTGCTACGTCGGCCCTTCACCAGCCCGAGCTGGCACCTCGGCCCTCCACAAGCCCGAGCTGCCACCTCGGCCCTCCGCCAGCCCGAGCTGCCACCTCGGCCCTCCACCAGCCCAAACTGTCACCTCGGCCCTCCACCAGCACGAGCCGCCACCTCGGCCCTCTACCAGCCCAAGCAGCCACCTCGGGCCTCATCTGGCTATGCTGCCACCTCGCCCCGATGTCAAGAAGCGAGGTTCCCAGAAATGTGCTCTCGTCTACTCCAACATTCAAGGAACCTAATCCCTGATCACAATCACAAGACTCTATCCACTACACGTCATCAGAGGTATCCACTTCTCTCACGTTGGCACTTTCGAGATGAGAGGGGGATATTCCCTTGCTATACCCCAGGATCTGGAATATTCCCAGCATTAGAGAGTTGTCCCTCTCCAGGACTCCACACCCGGTAGGACTCTCCACGGACTCTCCATTCTACGAGTGACCTATAAATACCAAGGTAAGCCTCCATTGAAGGGGATCAATCACTTCTTTTAACTGAAAACTCTATTGAGTATCTGCTGTGAAAGGATCTGACTTAGGCATTGGAGAGTCCACCGTCAGGTCAGCCTGGCTCTCCCCTATCTTCTCTTCTGTGCAGATCAGCTAGAGCATTTGGAACTGCAAGGAAGATCGTTCGGTCAATTTTTACCACATCAATATGTATCTCTGTAAACCCAATTTAGGCCACCCCTCCTGACCCTAACCAACTTCTGGGTACCCTGAACCAACCAAACAAGTACCCTCCTCCCTACTCCACACGGTTCCAAAAAGTTGCGCGACTGACCAAAGCTCGAAATCGTTTAATGGTCTCAGAATCATCCCGTAGCAGTACTAAGCAGAAAAAGACTCAGCGTGGAAAGAAAGATGCTGACGAACTCATGGTCACTCAACTATCAGATTA
Source organism: Macadamia integrifolia (assembly GCF_013358625.1). Taxonomy (NCBI): domain Eukaryota; kingdom Viridiplantae; phylum Streptophyta; class Magnoliopsida; order Proteales; family Proteaceae; genus Macadamia; species Macadamia integrifolia. The sequence continues at coordinate 32,004 of NW_024869128.1, forward strand.
TGGTCATTTTTTATTGTCTGCACCCATGGAGACTGGGGTATATCAATCCCACAAGGTGCCATGAGAATAGTGAGTTGGAACTATCAGGGTGCGGGAAGTCCCCGAACAATTTGATCGCTGCTCAATCTCTCCAAATCCTAGCAGCCTGATATTATTCTCTTAATGGAATCAAAGTGTCGTGGGAAAAAAATTCTAAAGATTACAAAGAGATTGAAATTTCACAACTTCTTTGCAGTAGATTCTAGAGGTGCCTCAGGGGGCCTGATTCTTTTGTGGCAGCAACACATTCAGATTTAAGTGAGGTACTCGAACTTCAGGATTATTGATGCAAATGTTTCGACAGACCAAGGAGAGAATTTCATGCTCACTTGTGTGTATGGAGACCCCATCAAAAGCAACAGACAAGCAGTTTGAGATCGTGTCAAGTCTTTTGGAGCTGCTCGAAATGAAAAATGGCTTTGCATTGGAGACTTCAATTCATACATTGCCTGGCACGAAAAGACGGGGGGTAACCAAACTGGTTCAAGGGACTCAAAAATTTTTCAGGACATGATAAACAACTGTAATCTCCTCGACCTTGGATCGCATGGCTCTCCATAGACCTGGAATAATCGTCGTCATAGTGGGCGCAAATATTCGAATTAAACTTGATCGCACTCTATCTAATGCAGCGTGGAGAACTCACTTTGAGAATGCAGTTATTTCATTCGTCCGACAGTTTGTTCAGATCACACCTTGTTCTTATAGATACAGATGGGGGTAAATCAGGTGGATCTCGACCGTTTTGGTTCTAGTCGATGTGGCTTCGCCACCCTGGATGTAAGGAAATCGTCTCTCAAGCCTGGTCGGCACCTACTGTCGGACCTTCTACATCAACCATCATTCTTAAGTCCAATAGATGTAAGCATGCTCTGAAACGCTGGAACAAGGTAGAATTCAGTAATGTGCAAGGAAAAATTAGACCTCTTAAAGCCAGCTTGAAAAGATCCAGGGGATTCCTCCTTCCGATTATCCGATTACAATCAGAACAATGAGAGTCTCATTTCCTCTTTATTGGAGGAAGAATTGACCAAAGAAGAGGCTTTATGGCACCAAAGTCGAGGATAGACTGGATATAAGGAGGTGACAAAAATTCGGCCTTTTTTCATGCTACCACTATCCAAAGAAGGCAAAGAAATCGGATCCTCAAGCTCCATTTACAATCGGGGGTATGGTCCCAATCTGAGGCCGAAATTTATGCCGAGCTTCTTAGTCACTTCAGTTCCACTTCTTCATCTCAAGGCATTGATCCTACTGCATTGAACCATACTCTTCCTTACATTCAGCCTTTGGTGGCCGAGGAACTCAATGCCACACTATGCTCCAACCCATCGATGAAGGAGGTTTCAGATGCTCTTGAGGCTATGGGGCCCCTTAAGTCTCCGGGCCCGGATGGGCTTCCCCCAATTTTTTTCCATAAATTCTGGAATGTCACAAAAGAAGATGTGTTCCAATTCATTTCTGACTTCTTTGCTACAGGTGTTCTCCCACATGAGATTAAGAGAATCTTCATCTGCTTTATACCAAAAGTACAATCTCTAGAGCGTGCGAAGCACTTTCGGCCTATAAGTCTTTGTGGTGTCGTTGTGAAAATTATTTCAAAAATTATGGCAGAGAGACTAAAAGGGGCTCTACAAGGAATTATTTCTCCTTCTCAATTAGCCTTTGTTCTGGACCGTTTGATCTCAGATAATATCTTCATAGCTCATGACCTGTTCCACTACATCAAGCAATGGAAAAAAGGAAAAAAAAAATTCTTGCACTCAAGCTTGACATGAAGAAGGCATATGATAGACTAGAGTGGGTTTTTATAAGGGAATCATTACTTAAATTGGGCTTTTGTATGCGATGGGTTGATCTTATTATGGAATGCATCTCTTCAGTTACATATTCTTTGTTAGTTAATGGCATGGAGAGGGGGTCATTCTCCCCTTCAAGGGGCATTCGTCAGGGTGACCCTTTGTCCTCGTTCATCTTTATCTTATGCTCGCAGGCGCTCAGTTCGATCATCAATAGGTCCGAGGAAGACCATCTTCTTCATGGGATCAAAGTGAGGAACTGCGCTCCCCCTATATCCCACCTACTATTTGCCGATGATTGTCTTCTTTTCTCAGAGGTCAAGTTGCAAGACATTTCTCATCTCAAAGGTTGCCTTGAACTTTACTGTTAGGCCAGCGGCCAAGAAGTAAATTTTTCTAAGTCTGGGTTAACCTTCAGTCTGAATACGCCTCCCAGAATTAAGAGATGGTTTTTGCGCATTTTGAAAATTCCTTATGGTGATGGCCCCTCAAAGTATTTGGGTCTTCCAACAAAGATTGGAATCTCCAAAGCTGATATCTTTAAGGATTTCTCCTCTTGTAAGTGTAAACGAGTCAAAGATTATAAACAAAAGCTCCTCTCACCTGCAGGGAAGGAAGTCCTCATCAAAAATTGTGGCTACTTATATGTCAAGCTATGCGGTCTCCCATTTCATGCTCCCTAGTTCTCAACATGACCAAGTTCAAAAATCAATCTCCAATTTCTTTTGGGGTCAACAAGAGAATGAGAAAAAAATGCACTGGATATCTTGGTCTCATCTCTGTCGTTCAAAGGAACGGGGTGGTCTAGGATTTAGGGACCCATTCCACCAAAACAGAGCTCTACTCTCTATGGTTTCTTGGCAGTGATGGGAAAATCCTAACTCTTTATGGGCTAGGTTAACGAAGGCGATTTATTTCCCAAACTTTGATTTCATGCAAGCGGCTCCCGGTAACTCTCCTTCATAGGCGTGGCGTAGTATTCTAAGGTAGGAAAGTGCTCTCAAGTGGCCTTCGATGGGTTATAGAAAAGGGTAACAATGTTGATATTTGGGAATCTAACTGGATTTCATCCACTCACAACTTCAAGATTCAGTCACCTCGCCCTCCAAACTGCCCACTGTTTAAAGTCTCAGATTTGATGGATCAACAAAATCGAACGTGGAAAGAAGATTTAATTGACATGTACTTTCAGCCCTCGGATAAAAAGGCAATCCTTGATATTAGGCTAAGTCTCTTCCCTAAGGATGACCACCAAGTGTGTGGGGGGGGGGG
>NW_024869129.1:0-35060 GCF_013358625.1 Macadamia integrifolia
TTTTCCTATGCTGGGCTTCCATGTGCCAATCTAGGAGATTTGGTCTCCAGGCTGGGTCTTTCAAACCAATCTGGGCTATTTGGGACCGTCGATTACAAGAAAGAAATTCGTTACTCTTCCGATCTTGCAAAAGACAAAATATTTGATTCTTGAATTTTCCTTAGCCAAGCTTCCATGTGTCAGCTTAGGGAATTTGGTCAATGAGATCGGGTCACTCGGAGCCGATTCAAAGAAGATTGGGCCACCTGGGGCAGGTTCAATGAGATTGGGCCACCTGAGGCCGGTTCAATGAGATTTTTTCTTTCCTTGATTTTTTTTTTGAATCATGGGATTGGAACCTTGAATTTGGACCTTTGAATCTTGAAATTTGGCTTTTGACTTGAAATCTTGAGTACTGGCTTTTGATTTGGAATCTTGCTTTTTAGCTTTTGATTTGGAATCTTGAGTTTTACTTTCATGTGATGTAATTTCTACCTCTTGAATTTGATTTTCACCTTCCAATTTTATGTGATGTAATTTTTATCTACCAATTGAATTTGATTTTTACCTTCCACTTTCATGTGATATAATTTTCATCTACCACACAAATTTTGACTTGGATTTCACCTTCCATTTTTATGTGATGTAATTTTCATCTACCAGTTGAATTTGATTTTTACCTTCTATTTTCATGTGATATAATTTTCATCTGCCACACAAATTTTGACTTGGATTTCACCTTCCATTTTTATGTAATTTTTATCTACCAATTGAATTTTGATTTGTTTTTCACCTTCCAATTTTATATGATGTAATTTCTATCTACCAATTGAATTTGATTTGAATTTTGTATTTTGTGGTAAGAATCTTTGAGTTACACCTTAGAATTGGAATCTCAATTTTATTTTCTTTTATTTTTATTTATTTATTTATTGATTTTTTATTTTATTTTACTGATATGCTCTTCCTCAGGTGTCTCCGGAGGCTTATAATGAGGTTAGGAGAATGCATCAGAGTATATGTGAGGTGGTGGTTGACAAGGTATCCTTCTGCACTTAGCCTCGTCTTTCTTCTTTGCCACTTCTTTTCTTGATCATTCTCTATGTTTCCCAGGAAAGGGAGAACTGTCACACCCCGTTCACACAGAACCAGACCGGTGACAGGGTTAACTCCGGTTAACCCAAACCTGCCAGGATCATCTGATACAGTATCCAACCACAGCATACACACAACTAAGAAAATGTTCAACAGTTCAGCGGAAGACTTAATTTATCTAAAAATATCCTTGATATACTTGATACCCAAATTGTAATACATAGTTAAGTACATGTGGGCCCGTGGGTATGATATTTATACAAAAAGAATACAATTTACATATCAAGTACACAGAAGGGGTCGTCAAAGGAATCAAAAAGTAACCCTGTATGGAGTCACTGCTGTGGTCCCATAGCACAACCCTCGCATGTACAATCCGTGCCGTGCTCATATTCCTCGGGGCCCCACCAATCCTCCTCGAAAAATTTCACTGTGGGGCCCGACCCTTGATCCTCAGGCTGATGGCCTGCAAAATCATCTAAAAAAGGTGCACACGTGGGATGAGCTCACTAGCTCAGTAAGTGAAAAGGAGGACCACACAACAGTCCACACAATAATCACAATCATATGCATTATATGCTATGCAATACATTTTTCATCACATCCACCTAAACAACATTACTAAGTCTTTGGTTTAGTGCTACTACAACCACAGTGCGCATATACTCTGGGTACGAGCCACAAATTCCATCCCACGATACGCCCATAGGGCTGTAGGAGAAGGCCCACTGTGAGTACTCGAAAAAGTAAAGCATGCCGACCACCGGCTCTCAACATAAAAGTAAATGACAGAAAATAAAGGTGTTGACTCTGGCGATTTAAAAGCAGTACGATTGACCCTCTTGAATATACCACCGGGGTTGCCGACTGTCCTAATGACCAACTGGGCGTATGTCTAACCGTCACAGTGACCCAACAACCGCGAACACTGCTTCTCCCCAAATGGTAACCCAACACCTCAACCCCTGTTGGGAAGGGTCGTAGCATGGGAAGATGATAATCCTACACCGCATGCTCCTATATGACATAGCACGATTGCATAGTGCCACCGCGTCCCATTCCACGGGCCACCAATGCACTCATTTCCAAGCTGACTATGGCATCTAGTCTATTAATGCATTATGCACAATGATGTCATCATTCATCACATAATCACATCATCATTTGACATAGAGAAAATAAACACAACACACAGGTCATAATAATATGAGGATGGCTAAGTTACACATAATTTGCATGATGATATGACTAGTCTAGATACAATTAAATGAATGCCAAACAAGCCTTAAAATAAGGCCAAACGTCCTCTCCCCACTTACCTATAGTGTACAAAGACTCACGCCCGGTACGGGTGAGATCCGGTGCGAGAAGCGTACGTTTTGGTGAACCTATCATAAGTGAATGGGGTTAGCATTTCACCACTTTGGGGTCAAACTAACAAGACTTGATGACAAAATCATGTTTAGAATCCTAAAAGAAGGTCTCACGTCCGTTTTGGGTCCATTCGGAAGTAAAAATCACATCGGGAGCCTCTCGGGTCAGACAACCCACCTGTCATGAACCACTGGTCCTGACCGGCAGGTAGGTTGACCCACCGGTCCTAACCCACCGGTCATGACTAGTGGGTAGGTCGGCCGGTCGGTAGGGCCCGTTGGTGCAGGCTGAGGGCCTGTTAGGACCGACGGGCAGGTTGGCCTACCGATCAGCCCATCGGTAGGGCCCGTCGGTTGGCCCCGAGGCCCTGTCGTCTTAGGTGGGTACCCTAAGGCAGGCCAATTGGCCCATCGGTCTTGGCGGGAAAATATCATTTTTCCCCAAAACCTTCTCCAACATTTGGGGAATCAAATGGGGATTTTCTAAACCCATTCTCCACACACTCAAGGTCTCATAAGATGGTTTTAACCTAGATCTAGGTTAGATTTAAGGAATGGAAGCCATCTTACCTTCTTTGCTCAAGAACTCGTTCAAAAACCCCAAAATCACTTCAAATCACCAATGCTTCTCCAATCGTGGAAACATTTCTTCAAATCCTTCAAAATCAACACATAAACCGTCGATTAAACCTTAGATTCATCATCTCAAGGGGAATCTACAAGACCTCAAGAATCACTACCCAAATCAAGGGTTTTACTTAGGTATGGTGAAAGTTTAGGGAATATAGCCTTCACTCACCTCTAAACGTAGATCTCGTGTTGGGGATCACTCTTTCGACATCTGAATGGGAAGATCAAGCCTTGGCACCGCTTAAATCCATTCCTTCTTCCTCTCCTCCCCTTTCTTCTTCTCCGTTCTCTTTTCTCCTTCCTTTTCTCTCTCCTCTTTACTCTTTTCACTAAACACCCGAATGTCATAAATGAGAAAATGGAAAACTCATAAATGCTATTTATACTTCCTAAAATAACTAAGTAACCACATGAGTGGGTCACTCATGTGGGTGGATGCGCCCACCTGTGACCGCCCACCTGAGGACCGAAAATTGACTAACAAGTGGGATTTTGATGGAATTCGACTCTCGGCACGAATCTCACTCTCGGCATAAGGTATATTATACGTATGCGCTTTAGGATACGGCTACATACCTGCTATATCCGTACATGGCCTTATGATATGTGCATGTACACGGATTGGGTACACCCGTCTCCTCTGGCATTGACTCGGACTTGTCCGGCCAACCGGTGTTCAAAGTTACCCTTGCCATCATGGTCCATAAGGAACCCGCCTTAACCCTTTCCGATTCGGGTCCTGCATGGTTAAACCGGGTCAACCATGTAATTAGACTGGGTTTAAAATGTAGGGTATCACATTTACCCCCCTTTCTGAAAATTTCATCCTCGAAATTGGCGTACCTGGTTGTTCAAAAAGATGATGGTACTTGGCTTGGATTTCATCCTCTTTCTCCCAAGATGCTTCTTCAGGTGAATGATTAGCCCATCGCACCTTTAAGAAGGAAATGGAACGGTTACGAAGGGTTTTCACCTTTCGGTCCAAGATTTCAGTTGGCTGCTCTATATAGGTCATATCCACTTCTAGATATTCTGGTTTCACGGGTAAAACATGAGATGGATCATGAACGTATCGCTTCAGTATGGATACATGAAATATGTTATGGACATTCCCGAGTGAAGGTGGTAGAGCAAGCATGTAGGCTACTGAGCCGACCCGAGCTAAGATCTCAAATAGGCCAATGTATCTTGGGCTCAACTTCCCCTTTCTATGAAATCTTTGCAACCCTTTAGTAGGAGAGATCTTGAGAAACACCTTTTCTCCTGCCTGAAACTCAATGTCTTTCCTGCGGTTGTTTGTATAGCTCTTTTGATGTGACTGAGCTGCTTTAACCCTTTCTCGAATAACATCGACCTTGTCACAAGTCATCTGTATCATCTCAGGTCCTAACATTCGACGTTCGCCTACCTCATCCCAATACAGAGGAGTCTTGCACTTCCTACCATATAATGCCTCATACGGAGCCATCCCAATTGTAGTTTGGTAATTGTTGTTATAGGTAAACTCCATAAGGGGTATATATTCTTTCCAACTACCACACATTTCCATTGCACATGCCCTGAGCATGTCTTCCAATATCTGTATGGTTCGCTCCGACTGATCATCAGTATGTGGGTGGAAAGTAATACCCAAATTTAATTGTGATCCCAAGGCATGCTGGAAGCTTTTCCAAAATCTGGAAGTGAACCTTGGGTCCCTATCTGATACAATGCTCACTGGCACTCCATGCAAGCGTACTATGTTATCCATATAAAGTTGTGCTAACCTGGCTATAGAGAACTTTGTCTTGATGGGTATGAAGTGAGCAGTCTTAGTAAGCCGATCAACTATCACCCGGATCGCATCCATCCCCTTAGGTGTGCATGGTAGTCCGACGACGAAGTCCATTGAAATCCTATCCCACTTCTAGTCTGGTACTGGGAGTGGCTGAAGAGTACCATAAGGTCGATGCCTCTCAGCTTTTACTTTCTGGTATGTAAGACAAGTCGCTACATATAGAGCTATTGTGACTTTCATACTTGGCCACCAGTAATTTTGTTTGAGGTCTTTATACATCTTTGTACTTCCTGGGTGGAGGGAGTACTCGGAGCTATGTGCTTCTCGCACTATCTTGTCTTGTATATCCAAATCATCGGGTACACACAATCTGCCTCGAAACATCAATGCCCCATCACTGGCTAAAACAAAATCAGGGTCGTTCATTGTTTGATCTTGAACCTTAACTTTGATCCGCTGCAATTCAAGATCCAAAGGTTGTTTCATTATCACCTCTTGTCTAATAGTCGGATGCACATGTAGAGCCACTAGGGATACAGTCAACCATTTAAGGTTTTCTGGTTGACGTTCAAGCTCTAAGGTTGCTCCTTCATATAAGAGAGCTTCATCCATTAGCATTGCCTCCCTGCACAAGTGATGGGCTGACTGCTAAGTATGAGAGTGACACAGTCTGTGCCTTCCGACTCAATGCATCTGCCACTACATTAGCCTTGCCAGGATGATACTGGATGTTGCAGTCATAATCCTTCATGAGCTCAAGCCATCTCCTCTGCTTCATGTTCAAATCTTTCTGGGTGAAAAAGTGCTTAAGACTTTTGTGATCACAGTATATTCGCACTTCTCCCCATACAAATAGTGTCGCCAAATCTTTAGGGCAAAAATGACTGCAGCTAGTTCCAAGTCATGAGTGGGGTAGTTCTTCTCATATTCCTTTAGTTGTCGGGATGCATACGTTATCACCTTACCGCGTTGCATGAGAACACAACCTAACCCCACCTTAGAAGTGTGAGTATAGACTGTCATTCCACCCATGCCTTCAGGGATGGTCAACACAGGGGTCGACACCAATCTTTTCTTCAATTCTTGAAAACTCTTCTCACACTCCTCTACCCATTCAAATTTCACACCCTTTTTGGTTAACTTGGTCATTGGTGCTGAGATCCGAGCAAAATTCTCAATGAAGCGCCGGTAGTACCCAGCCAAACCCAAGAAACTTTGAATTTCAGTAACATTCTTAGGGCTTTCCCATTCTACTACCACTTTCACCTTGTCAGGATCCACCTCAATTCCGCCCTTAGACACTACGTGTCCCAGGAATCCAACTTGCTCAAGCCAAAATTCACATTTACTGTATTTGGCAAACAATTGTTGTTCTCTCAGCCTCTGTAACACCATTCTCAAATGTTGAGTGTGCTCCTCTTCTGTCTTAGAGTAGATCAAGATGTCATCAATAAAAATAATTACCCATTTGTCGAGGACATCGTGAAATACTCGATTCATTAAATCCATGAATATTGTCGGTGTATTGGTTAACCCAAAAGATAACACTAGGAACTCATAGTGACCATACCGAGTCCTGAATGCTGTCTTGGGTATGTCGCTGCTCTTTATCTTGAGCTGATAATAGCCTGATCTAAGGTCTATCTTTGAAAATACCCTTGCGCCCTGTAGTTGGTCAAACAAATCATCAATGCGTGGCAATGGGTACCGGTTCTTAATGGTTAGCTTATTCAATTCCCAGTAATCAATGCACATACGTAAGCTTCCATCCTTCTTCTTGACAAACAATACTGGGGCACCCCAAGGTGAAACACTTGGGCGAATAAACCCCTTCTCCAACAATTCTTGCAACTGCATCTGCCACTCCTTCAGTTCGGCTGGTGCCATCCGGTATGGGGCTTTAGACACTGCAGCTGCTCCAGGAACCAAGTCTATGGAAAACTCCAACTCTCTATCAGGCGGTAAATGCATCAGATCATATGGAAAGACATCGGGAAACTCTTTAACCACCTTTACCTCTTCTAGAGGTGTAACCCTTGCATCCACATCAAGAACCGATGCTAAGTAGCCCTGACATCCACTCTCCAACAACTTTACCGCTTGAAGGGCGGAGACGAGGACCTTTCTCGCCCGTTTCATTTTATTTTCTCGGTAAACCAATTCTTTTCCGTCATCATATGCCACCTTGATTAATTGTTCAGCACACATCACATTAGCCCGATGGGCCGATAACCAATCCATGCCTAGTATAACGTCAAAATTCTGCATATTGAACTTAATGAGTTGTGCATCTAATTTCTTCCCACTGATTTCCACTGGGCATGGTCCATACACCTCCTTCAACTGTGTAACTTTACCAGTAGGCATACTAACAATCATCCCATGATCTAGGGTCCTGGGTGGCATACCAAGTTTCTCAGCAAATCTCTTAGATACGAATGAATGTGTAGCTCCTGAATCGAATAAGACATAGGCTGGTATGCCCGATATAGATAGGACACCTAGAGTAACAATGCATATAAGTACAACAGGTCATCAATAGGTAACATAAGGAATTTCTTAAATTTAAAATGTACCTGCTACCACCTCCGTGCTGGCCTCCGCTTCCTCAGCTGATAGGGCATACATCCTTCCCTACGGTTGATTCCCCCCGAGTTAAGGGAGGTCGGTACATAGAGGGCGGACTGGAGGGCAAGGTTGGTCTGACCCAACAGTCCTTAGTATAGTGCCCATAGGAATGGCAGTTAAAGCAACGGATCTATGATGTCAAAATTGGGGCGGGGCCCCTCTGCACTTGACCCGCTGTAGATGGAGGTCGGGGTGGCCTTGGGACTATAGGCACCGTGCTAGTGTTTGGGCGGAAAGATGTGGACCCCAAACCACCAGCTGGTCGAGGAGGGTAGCCAGATGGCCAATAGGGCTGTCTATATATAGGCCCATAACTATACGACCCACGATATACCTTGGAGGAGTTGCCCATATCCGGAAATGGATTTGACCTCTTCCACAACCCTGGTGTGAGAGACTGTTCTCCCATATGCTTATCTTCCATGGTCTTGGCCTTCTGCACAATCTGGCCATAGTCTGTCAAATCTAAGACCTCAAGCACAGATCCAATGGATGCCTTTAGGCCCTTTAGAAATCTTGCAGCCTTTTCTTCAGCTGTCCGCATATGCCTAGGGGAAAAATGGAACAAGCTCTCAAACTGCTGCTGATACTCAAGGATAGTCTTACTCCCTTGAGTTAAGGCCATAAATTCTGTCTCCTTACGGTCTCTGAAGCTACGTGGGTAATGATTGGCCAAGAACAACTCTTTGAACTGTTCCCAGGTGGGTTCCGGATGTGCGACTAACAATATGGGCTTGGAGGCTTGCCACCAAGAGTTGGCCTCCTTCTTGAGTTGCAACCCTGCACAAATAAGTTTCTGTGCTTCAGTGCACTCAATCACCTCAAATATCTTCTTCAGCTCTTGGATCTACTAGTTCGGCTCCAGAGGATCACTTCCCACCTTAGAGAATACAGGTGGCAAGTTCCTCTTGAATGACTCCACTACCCTTGACGTATTATTCGTCGGCGGATAATTGGGGGCATACGTTGGATAGTAAGGGTATGGAGGGGGCACCAAATATAGAGGAACGCTGAAAGGCAGAATTGGAGGTGTACCTCCCACTTGTGGCCCCATACCAGACCCTACAGGCGGGTCCTGTGGAGTAAGTATCCGGGGAAGTTGACCTGTTTGAGAAAAGTCTAACTGTTGCTGTATATCAGTCATAAATGCTTGCTGCTGCTGAAGCATTTGTTGCTGGAAAGCCTGTTGTGACTGTTGAATTATGGTAGCAACATCACCCGAAGTGATGACCGGTGGAGGGTCCGGAAGTGTAGTCACAGGTGGGTCTCCTTGTGCCACACCTTGACCAAAGGGTTCTGGGGGTTGTGGAAGTGGAGTATGCCCCATAGAGCGGGACCTCCTGGGATTCGGTGGTCGACCGACTGGACGAGGACCACGCGAGGTACCTCTTGCATTGCTATCGGATCTAGTACGTACCATCATGTCCTTGCACCTGAACCATACCATACACCACATTGGTTAAGCACCTTAAAATTTATATCGGCACATAATCATATGCCAACGCACAGGGTATTATAGTGGATGATGTTTTACAACTAGCCATAACTTAATCCCGAAAATACAGTGCTAGTGCTTTAACAAGTAGTACAGGGTTTTTTTTTCATAGGTATATAATAATAATAACAATAATAATAATAATAACACCCCCACTTTTCCCCTTTTTTTTTTTCAAGTTTCCTCTCAACTGGTGGGCTGCCATCGGCGGGCAGGTTGGCCCGTCGGTCCGACCTGAGTGGAAATATGAACAGAGCTTTTAAGCCCCTGTTCCTCATTTTCTTTTATTCCTTCCCCCTTTCTCTCTCTCAAGCGATTTTTGAGGGTTCCTTGACGCTTCCACTCACGATCTCACTCAACGATCCGACGGGTTTTGGGAAGATTCAACTCCTCTACTTATAAGTAAGTCTCTTCCTCATTTTCTTCTCAGAACGTGTAATTTGGGGGTAGAACTCATGTGTAGTCTTCAATCTCGATTCTTTTTCGTGTTTCTTTCCATAGAACAATGATTTCATGTGAATGTGATGTTTTCTTTGTAATTTATTTCTAGTTTTAGGATTTACTTCTCAATTTTTGAGAGAAAACCCCAACCGTGCCCTAGTTTTCTCAAATTTGGGGCTTTCTTCAATCTCTGCTCTTTTCTTCCCAACTAACAACTCAAATGCAATGCCTTATGTTTGATTTGTACTTGACATGTTGTAGAGATCATGGAAAGTCAGGTATGCTTGAAATCCCATCTCTTCCCATGAAAATCCATCTCTTTGTGTTGGGTTTCTTTGATTCTCTTTTCATCTCTTTATAATTGTGGATTCCTTTCACATCAATATCATAATAATAGATGTTTTTACATATTCTAGATTGTAGAATGATGGCATTTCATCCATGAACATGTAAGACCTTGCTTTACTCTATTGTGAGACTTTTCATTTTTTTCTTAGGTTGACCTTGCACATTGAGAATTGGGGTTTTTCTATCATTCCTTACTTGCCATGCTTTATATGCCTTTTATCGCATTTCTGTTTTGCCATAATTTCTATCTTGTCACTGGCTATGCATTTCATCCATAGACTTTCTAGCATTCCTCACTTGTCACATTTTTGATTTGCAAGACTTGGGTTTTGGGGCTTCCTCTTATTGCTCACCTATCTATTTATTCACTTTGTTATTCCTTTTTCCTTACTCACCATTCTTTCTCCTCTTTTCTTGCTAGGATGTCTTCTCGCAAGGGCAAAGAACCTGTATCCTCTTCCACTCGGCGTAAGACCACCGCTTCCAAACGGAAGAGTGCGGGGACTAGTTCCCCAGCCCCTGGCACAAGGTGACTCGGACCTGCCCCTATTGATCCTTCCAACTACGATGAGGAACTCTTTCGCTGTTCAGAGGTAGCAACCAACTGGCAGGCCTTCCTGAAGAGGTCTATGATGATGGAGAAGACTGTGGTAGTTGACGACTTCCACAAGGTTCAACTTCAGGAGAGGTTCACCACGCTGGGGTGCCAGTCTATCCTCCACATAGACCGTCCGTGCTACGAGCAGCTGGTTCGTAGATTCTACTACAACTTGGAGGTCTCCTACCAGTATGGGGAGTATGCGATAACCAACATGGTGAAGGGGGTGGACATTCAGTTGATTGTGGACACCCTGGCTAGCATTTTGGGTATTTCTTCAGTGGGGCACCGTTTCTACAGTCCTCCCAGAAGTAAGCCCGTGGGCCCGTTCTTGAGTTTGGAGACACAGGACCACATCTATGAGACCATCTGTGGCAGCAGGGAGCGTCCGAATTTTGAGACATCATTTTACCCAGAGGTTCGTGTGTTTGCCCGTTTGGTCCAATTCAACTTGCTCCCTAGAGGAGGTCACCGGAACCAGGTGGGCTTCATGGCAGCCTTCTTAGCCTTCTGCATTTATAGGGCCTTAGAGGGAGGTGCCGAGCACTTGTGCTTGCCTTACGTCATCCTCAAGACAATGGAGCACCATACCTCACACCCCGAGGATGGAGGGTTTCCATATGGTAGGATCCTCACTAGGATCTTTGAGTTCTTTGGGGTGGACCTGAGCGGTGAGGAGGGGAAGACTCCAGCGGACAAGTTCGACAGGGGAAACCTACTGAGGATGGGTCTCCACACACTCATGGATGTACCTCAGAGAGCAGGGGCTCAGGGAGGCAGGGACAGGGGGAATGCCCATAGGGAGGATGTTCCTATGGAGGAGGAGTCTAGTGAGGAGGATGAGGACTATGTTCCTCAGTGCGAGGAGGAGCCTCTTGACTCGAGAGGTACTGATCCTGACTTCATGAGAGCTGCAGGTCCACAACACAGAGCCCCACCACCTGAGAGTGGTGCATATGATTTTGAGGGCATGATGTCTGCTATGAGGGCTTTGAAGGACGGGCAAGATCAGCTGCTAAGAAGACTGTATGAGAGTGCTTCTAGGGAGGAGAACATCCTGGAGAGGCAGGCTACCTTAGAGAGTTCCTTCCTCAGATTGGGCCAGGACTTGGATACGATGACCAATGCCATTTCAGCAGATTTTTCCCGACTTCAAAGGGATGTACAGCTGGTGAACTCGAGGTTTGACTACTACGATCGTCGACTCAACGTTAACTCCAGACCTTAGGTGAATGGAGTAGTAGTATTGGACGATGACGATGATCTGTGAGGACTTAGCTCGTCTGCCCACACCAACTTCTCACCTGTTTCCATGTTACTGATCTTTATATATTTATTTTCTTTTCTCATTCTTTGTACTTTCTCTGTAATTGGACCTATTTGTGGGGTGTTATATTTTGTTGGTGGTTTGTGGCGAATTTGTATGTTTGATAACTTATGTAGATTAGTTATGGCGTCATTTGTTAATTATGATCATTGATATATATTTATATGTTTTTTATCAGGTGTTTGTGTGAAAAATTTTTGGAAATCTTGTTTTGCACTGTTATGTTGCCAAAATTTCGTTAAATTCATATTTGATGGGTTATGACATCAATTAATTAATCTTTTATTGGTTCCAAGTCATTTTCTCTCATGCATGCCATGAATGCATTAACTAACTACAACCATTATTATTATTTTCTTTCTTTGGCTTTTAACTTTTTAAAGTTTTTACATTTACCCAATCCCATTTCCTATTATAGATTCTATGAGGTCTAAATGGTATGCTGTGAGTGAATAGAGCATCACGCTCTGATACCACCGTTGTCACACCCCGTTCACACAGAACCGGACCGGTGACAGGATTAACTCTGGTTAACCCAAACCTGCCAGGATCATCTGATACAGTATCCAACCACAGCATACACACAACTAAGAAAATGTTCAACAGTTCAGCGGAAGACTTAATTTATCTGTAAATATCCCTGATATACTTGATACCCAAATTGTAATACATAGTTAAGTACATGTGGGCCCGTGGGCATGATATTTACAAAAAAAAAATACAATTTACATATCAAGTACACAGAAGGGGTTGTCAAAAGAATAAAAAAGTAACCCTGTATGGAGTCACTGCTGTGGTCCCACAGCACAACCCTCGCACCTATAATCCGCGCAGTGCTCATATTCCTTGAGGCCCCACCAATCCTCCTCAGGGAATTCCATTATGGGGCCCGACCCTTGATCCTCAGGCTGGTGACCTGCAAAATCATCTAAAAAAGGTACAAACGTGGGATGAGCTCACTAGCTCAGTAAGTGAAAAGGAGGACCACACAACAGTCCACACAACAATCACAATCATATGCACTATATGCTATACAATCCATTTTTCATCACATCCACCTAAACAACATTACTAAGTCTTTGGTTTAGTGCTACTACAACCACAGTGCGCGTATACTCCGGGTACGAGCCACGAACTCCATCCCGCAATACGCCCATAGGGTTGTCGAAGAAGGCCCACTGTGAGTAGTTGAAAAAGTAAAGCATGCCAACCACCGGCTCTCAATATAAAAGTAAATGACAAAAAATAAAGGTGCTGACTCCAGTAATTTAAAAGCAGTACGATTGACCCTCTTGAATATACCACCAGGATTGTCGACTGTCCTAATGACCAGCCAGGCGTATGTCTAACCGCCACAGTGACCCGACAACCGCGACCACTGCTTCCCCCCAAATGGTAACCCAACACCTCAACCCCTGTTGGGAAGGGTCATAGCACGGGAAGATGATAATCCTACACCGCATGCTCCTATATGACATAGCACGATTGTATAGTGCCACCGTGTCCCATTCCACGGGCCACCAATGCACTCGTTTCCAAGCTGACTACGACATCTAGTCTATTAATGCATTATGCATAATGATGTCATCATTCATCAAATAATCACATCATCATTTGACATTGAGAAAATAAACACAACACACAAGTCATAATAATATGAGGATGGCTAAGTTACACATAATTTGCATGACGATATGACTATCTAGATACAATTAAATAAATGCCAGACAAGCCTTAAAATAAGGCCAAACGTCCTCTCTCCACTTACCTGTAGTGTACAAAGACTCACGCCCGGTACGGGTGAGATTCGGTGTGAGAAGCGTACGTTTTGGTGAACCTATCATAAGTGAATGGGGTTAGCATTTCACCACTTTGGGGTCAAACTAATAATACTTGATGACAAAATCATGTTTAGAATCTTAAAAGAAGGTCGCAGGTCCGTTTTGGGTCCATTCGAACGTAAAAATCACGCCGGGAGCCTCTCAGGTGGGTCAGACAGCCCACCTGTCATGACCCACCAGTCCTGACCGGCGGGTAGGTCGACCCACCGGTCCTGACCCACCTGTCATGATCGGTGGGTAGGTCGACCCGCCGATAGGGCCCGCCAGTGCAAGCTGAGGGCCTGCTTTGACCGGCGGGCAGGTTGGCCCGTCGATCGGCCCATCGGTAGGGCCCACCGATTGGCCCCGAGGCCCTGTCCTCTCAGGTGGGTGCCCTCAGGCGGGCCAATTGGACCACCGGTCTTGGCGAAAAAATGCCATTTTTTCCTAAAACCTTCCCCAACCTTTGGGGAATCAAATGGGGCTTTTTCAAACCCATTCTCCACACACTCAAGGTCTCATAAGATGGTTCTAACATAGATCTAGGTTAGATTTAAGGAATGGAAGCTATCTTACCTTCTTTGCTCAAGAACTCGTTCAAAAACCCCAAAATCACTTCAAATCACCAATGCTTCTCCAACCGTGGAAACACTTCTTCAAATCCTTCAAAATCAATACATAAACCGTCGATTAAATCTTAGATTCATCATCTCAAGGGGAATCCACAAGACCTCAAGAATCACTACCCAAATCAAGGGTTTTACTTTGGTATGGTGAAAGTTTAGGGAATATAGCCTTCGCTCACCTCTAGACGTAGATCTCGTGTTGGGGATCACTCTTCTGGTGTCTGAATGGGAAGATCACGCCTTGGCACCACTTAAATCCATTCCTTCTTCCTCTCCTCCCCTTTCTTCTTCTCCGTTCTCTTTTCTCCTTCCTTTTCTCTCTCCTCTTTACTCTTTTCACCAAACACCCGAATGTCATAAATGAGAAAATGGAAAACTCATAAATGCTATTTATACTTCCTAAAATAACTAAGTAACCACATGGGTGGGTCACTCAGGTAGGCGGATGCGTCCACCTGTGACCGCCCACCTGAGGACCGAAAATTGACCAACAAGTGGGATTTTGATGGAATTCGACTCTCGGTACAAATCTCACTCTCGGCATAAGGTATATTATACGTATGCGCTTTAGGATACGGCTACATACCTGCTTTATCCGTACATGGCCTTATGATATGTGCATGTACCTGGCTTGGGTACACCAGTCTCCTCTGGCACTGACTCAGACTTGTCCGGCCAACCGGTGTTCAAAGTTACCCTTGTCATCATGATCCATAAGGAACCCGCCTTAACCCTTTCCGGTTCGGGTCCTGCATGGTTAAACCGGGTCAACCGTGTAATTAGACCGGGTTTAAAAAGTAGAGTATCACAAGAACAATGCCTTAAGAAGACAGGTCAACTCTTATCGGCGAGAGACTACCCAGCACTGGATGCAGATTGAGGACCTCACACAGAGATTGGCAAGTTTAGGATTAGCAACTTCTAATTCTTCGACCTTCCATAGGGATGATGCCAAGTATGGTTCAGACGAGGATTTTGACTCCTAGACATTTGTTCCTGCAATCCTGAAAACACAAACATATGTATATCTTTTTTTTTTCTTTTTCCCTCCCCATGCTTGTTCATCATTTTTTTTTCTTTTGCCAAACTTAGCATTTTATGGATGGAAATCTATCTTTAGCATAAAGAAAATCTCCTTTGTTTATGAACTTTGAATTTTTTAGGCACAACTAATTCCACGACTCAAGTCTTCCTTAGAATAATCAGAATAACATGAAAATCCAAATATCACCTCCTTTTACTACCAAGTGAATTACATGAAGATAACTACCCTACCATAAACAGGATACATAGGTAACAATATAGGGAGACAGTTCTTAGGGTCGGTAAAAATTCACCAACTCCTCCAGGTCTTCTACTTTCAGTCTATATTGTCTGCCGATATACGTAGGCAAGTAAAAGGATTTGTGAGTCAATCCCATCAACCTGATGTAGTTGTATCCAGGGGTCTTCATCCAAAAAATTCTCTTGTGGTTTTCCTGGGCATCTCCATGTAATATACTTTGTAGTTCTTCCTTATAAGTAGTCTTTCCAATCATCAATGAACTTGAATTCTGGGGCTTCCCTCCTTTCTTGGTAACAAAGAGCTCCGAGTTGACATCCATTTAACGGCCTGATCAGCTTCAGTTTCTTAAGTAGCCAAAGTTGGAAAATAATAGGACTTCCATGATAATGATCAAGTCCAAACCTACAGCTATGGCATATGTCATTAAGTCCCTTGAATGTCTCTACAAGGACGGTACAACTATGGCATACCAAATGAAGATCCTGGCTACCTTCAGAATGTCAATCTTCCCATATTTAATGAACTGCTTCATTTCCTCCTTTTCCCAGCCGAAAAAGTCATGAATCTCCTCTGAGTGGTCTTTCTTCAAAGATGGTTGAATGAACTTGCCCTTAGGTGGAGATAGCATATGCTCAGAATTCTTCTAGAGTTGGGCAGATCTCAACCAACCTAAACCGAAATATATGAAGATCGGCATCCCAATCCTGAGGCACCTGTCGGAGCAGATTGTGATGTAGCTTTATGCACCCAATCTGGCTGAGCATTGACATACTCATAGATTTCAACAGTCCTCGTGCCATCATGTTTATGTCCACTGTCTATTTTCTCAACGTCTCATCCAAAGAGCCTATGACTTTTCTTGAAACCATCATAAGTAAAGAAGAGATGTGATGATTTTTCAAAGTATCACTCATTAGCTATTGATACAACCAAACTTTTACCACTGTTGCATCAAAATCATCTTTTTTTTTTTACTAATCAATGGTGGAAAATGAACTGGCCTTGATATACTGGTGCCAGATGGCGACTTTTGGGGGGTGAAATTCTGGATAAGAATTTGGAGGGCCATAGGTGGATGATGGATGCCTAATGGCCTTGCACACCAAATGTCGATTCTTAGGGGACACAAGCTATGATGATCTTTTTAGATACCTTGATTATTAATCTATGAACCAATTTATTACCTTTAGATTGTTGAGACCGCACTTGCATATGTCGAGTTGCCTACATATCCCTTCAGATGAATCAGGTTTGGCGTAGTTCGGGCTATTCACCCTATCAGACATAATATTTCTTGAGTTGATCCATGTTGACCAATCCGGATATTTCTTCGCCATTGTGGTCCATGAGTTTTACAGCCTTGCCTGGTAAAATTTCTTTGACAGTGAATGAGCCACTCCAGTTGCGCCTGAATTTCCTTATTAGGTCATGAATTGGGGCTCTTTGTTATTGAAGAACAAGTTCACCCTCTTCTATATGATGGGGCTTCACATTCTTATTAAAGGCCCTTGCCATTCTTAGTTGATATTTCTTTAGGTTATCTATGGCCTTTATATGCCTTTCATCAAGAAAGTTAAGCTCGTCGTGTCTGACCTTCACCCATTCTCCTTCAGATAAGACTATCAAGAAGCATCCTTAGGGATGGTACTAAGAGTTTCATAGGTAGAACCACCTCGACCCCATATACCAAAGAAAAAGGAGTTGCCCCTGTCGAGGATCGTACAAAAGTCCGATATGCCCATAAAGTAAGTGGTAGCTCATCTGCCCAATGCTTGTGTGTTTCGATCATTTTCTGTAGGATCACCTTGATATTCTTGTTAACTGCTTCTACTACCCCATTGGTCTGTGGCCTATAAGTGGTAGAGCGGTGCCTTTTGATATTGAGCTTCATGTAGATTTTGTTTGTTTTACCCCAGAAATGGGATCCCTGATCCGATATCAACTCTTGAAGTACTCCATATTGGGAAATGATATTTTCTTGGATGAATTTTACCACCTTAGCCAATGTGAGGACCGCATATGACTAAGCTTCTACCCACTTGGTGAAATAATTAATGGCTACTAAGATGAACTCGTGACCATTGGATGCTTTGGGGTTAACCTTCACAATGATGTCAATGTCCCAAGTAGAGAATGACCAAGGAGAACTAAGTGAGTGCAATTCCATTGACGGGATATGTATGATATTGGTAAATATCTGACATTTATGACATCTCTTGACAAAGCCCACACAGTCTGTTTCTATTGTGTTTCAATAGCATCCCAGTCTGAGAATGTTCTTAGCTAACATCTTGGCATTCATATGGGGTCCACAAAGACCTTGATGAGTTTCCTCTATGATTGTCGCAGCTTGCTCTTCATCCACACACAACAACTGTATTCCATCGTAGGACCTCTTGTATAACAAGTCCCCTTGAAGAATAAACTGGGTGGCATATCTCCTTAGAAATTTCTTTTCTCTTTCTGTGGCTTCAACCTAGTACTTCCTTTCCCTGATAAAATCCACAATATGAGAGAACCAAGACCGACCATCTAAGGTGAGAGAGATCACCAAATTTTGATAAATGGGTCTGCTTCTTTGTTCCACTAAGAATGGTCAGACTCTAGCTATAGGGCTACATTCTACCATGGAAGCCAAGGTTGCAAGGGCATCAGTAAACCGGTTGTTATCTCTTTGAAAGTATTCAAACGAGATCTTCTCAAAGTGTCCAATCACTTCTTCCAATGTTCTTGATAAGGCTTCAGCTTCTCATCTCTAGTCTTCCACTTTCTTTGCGTTTGACAAATGATAATGGATGAATCTCCATACACCTTGATCCTTTTCACCCCAACAGTCAAGGCTATTTCTAGTCCCAACTCACAGGCTTCATATTCAACAATATTGTTGGTATAGGAGAAATCGAGGCAGAATGATGAGGGAAAGTAAAGGCCATCAGGGGTGACGAGCAATATTCCCGCACCACACCCCTTTTGATTGGCTACTCCATCAAGGAACAATTACCATTCATTAGCTGCGTCTTCTTCTTCTATTGCTGTGATTTTTTCATCGGGAAAGGCATCATCCAAGGCTCTTCCATCTTCTATGGGGTGGGCAACCAAATAATTAGCTATAACTTGCCCCTTGATAGATTTCTGAGCAACATATATGTCAAATTTTGATAACAAAAGTAGCCACCGACCCATTCTTCCTGTTAGAGTTGGCTTCTCAAAAAGGTACTTGATTGGATCCATCCTTGAGAACAGACGTACTGGATAAGCTATCATGTAGTGTTGCAGCCTTTTTGTTGCCAAAATCAGTGCGGCACAAGTTCTTTCTAAAGATGTGTACCGTGTCTCATACTCGAAGAACTTCTTGCTGAGGTAGTATATGGCATGCTCTATCCCCTTTTCTGCCTCCTTTTGTGCTAGCAATGAGCCCATGGAATATTCTCTCACTGATAAGTAAAATAGAAGTGGTTCTCCTTCCACCAGTGGTGTCAATACTGGTGGGTTCATGAGGTATCCTTTGATCTTATTAAAAGCTTGTTGACATTAGTCATTCCATTTCGTGGGTTGATCCTACTTCAGTTGTTTAAAAATTGGTTCACAGATCGTAGTCAGCTGTGTTATGAACTCGCTGATATACTGGATGTGACCTATAAATCCTCGTATCTGCTTCTCAATGCGAGGCATGGGCATTTCTTGGATTGCTTTGATCTTGACAGGGTCGACTTCAATGCCTCTTTCACTCACCAAGAACCCCAATAATTTTTTTGCATTGCCCCGAATACACACTTCTGAGGATTCAACCTTAACTGATACTTCTTGATTCTTTCAAATAATCGTCTTAGTGCGGGAATATGCCCCAACCGATCCCTTGACTTCATTATCATGTTATCCATATAGACTTCTACATCTTTGTTCATCATGTCATGCAATATGACTGCAGTTGCTCTCTGACAAGTTGCCTCAGCATTCTTTAGTCCAAAAGGCATCACTTTGTAACAATAGGTTCCCCATGGAGTGATAAAGGCTGTCTTTTCACGATCCTTTGGGTGCATGCTCACTTGGTTGTATCCCGAGAATCCATCCATAAATGATAGCAAGGCATGCCCCATTGTGTTGTCCACCAATACATCAATATGAGGTAATGGGAAGTCATCTTTAGGGCTTATCTTGTTAAGATCTCAGAAGTATACGCACATTCGTACCTTGCCATATTTCTTTGGCACTAGTACTATGTTAGCCAACCATTGGGGGTATTTCACCACTTGTAGAAATCTTGCATTCCACTGCTTTACAACTTCTTCTCTAATCTTTTTACTCCATTCTGGCCGCATTCTCCTGAGTTTCTATTTCATCAGTTTTACCCCAGGGTAGGTCGGCAATCAATGTTGCATGATATTGGGGTCTATACCAGGCATATCCTCATAAGACCAAGCAAAGACTTCGGCGAACTCCTTCAGAAGACTAATCATCTGTTAGGGTGGTACCAATTTTTACCTCTCGAAGGCATTGGTCGATTCCTAGATTAATAACTCGGGTATCCTCACGGATGGGTTGGGCTTTCTTTGGTTTGCATTGTTTTATTAACTCTAGATATTTATTAAGAACATCATTAGAACAAGGAGGCAAGTCATACTCAGAATCAGAAATTTCATTTATGAAAGGAGTAATAGACTCAATATACATGAACTCTGGACTTTCCTCGAGAGGGAAGGCCGACTCATAATCATAAACAGAAGACTCAACAATTGACTCTACTAGACTCGATAACTGATTTGATGCTTTTATCAGTGGTATTCAAGCTAGTTGACTAGGTAACATGAATAAACTTGAAGTTTTCCCCAATGCTAGTCCAGTTTAGGAGCGGTTTGATGGCTTGATGGATGAGTAGATATGGCAAAGGGCCTCATTCTCCTTCTAAGAAAGTTGCTGCTATTTCTTTAATGGTGCAATTGTTTTTTTGGATAGGTGCTTGCCTCTTTACAAATACCATCTGATCAACCTCGTGTTCTCGGAAGCCGAACTTTCTGAGCGGAGAGAGGTGGTGGAGACTGCTCAATCCCCTTTTTATAAAGTCCACCCTTTTGAGCCTATTGATGGAGGTTATCCCGGTGCCTCGGTCACATCTCTGACCACCCTCACGGACCTTTCTGTTATATTTGATTTGGGAACAGTACATGCAAACCAACATTCTTTGCGCTCTTCTTTGCTTCGCATATACACTTCTTCCTCTGAAAGGCTAAGGCCTGAGCTCATGTAACTCTTGGGCTCTTGATTCTTGTAGGAGGGGCAAATGTAGCTTTTTAAATCAATGGGAAGCTATAAACTCTAGATGATCCTTATCTTCTTTTCCCATTCTCTTTTCAAGAGGACTCGAGGACTTGGTGCCTCCTTTGACCGGATCAATGTTGTAGGATTATTAGAGGAAGACCCATTCTCAATTAGTATAATTTCTGCTATCCCAGTGATGTAGCTGTCTTGATCACTTTTTTTGGTTAGCATTTGTTGTTATTCTACCTCATAAGTTACCCAGTCAAACTCAGCTTGAAAGAATACTTCAAATCCTTGTTGCATCTTCGCAGCGCTTTCATCAAACCATGGCTCAACATTTTCGTAATAGGGAAAATCTTCTCCTTCCCTTACGAAGTACCCGTTGAGAGTGGGGTAATAAGAGGCGGATATTTTCCTAGTCATCTTTAGTACCTTCTGCCCTTTGCTTCCATTCTTGCTCCTTGGTCCAACGGTTTTAGGAATGTACTTGGACCACTCCTTCCTTTGCTAACCACTGGAGTAGGTAATTTTGAAACACCCTGGTGATACTTTCCTAATACCATCCCTAAAAAGTATTGCATGTTCCTCATCATTTGGTTCACCAGAGGGCTCCATATAGCTTCATAGTTGGCCAAAATCTTTTCATCAGGCATTTCCTTAGTGAGTGTTGCACACACAAGTTTCCTCTATTTCAAAACTACTAAGTTGAACTTTCTGGTCTTGTTCTTCTTCATTTTCAATGTTGGCTAACGTGTTAATCACTTTGGGATCTCCGGCTACTGTAATCACCTTCCCTTCATGAATAAATTTTAATTTCTGATGGAGACTAGAGGATATTACCTTCGCATGAAGTAACCAAGGCCTTCCCAAGAGCATGTTGAAAGATGTTGGTATATCAATGATCTGGAAATCAATATCAAACTTCACCGAGCCAATCATTACTGTGATGGTGAGTATGCCAAGGATTTTCCTCTTGGTGTTATCATATGCCCATATGGTTTAGTTTGACGACCTCATCTCTTTTAGGTTGATGCCAATACTCTTTGTCGATCTTAAGGGTAGAACATTCAAAGCAGACCCGTTGTTAATGAGAACCTGGGGAACCACCTTGTCAAGACATTCTATCGTGATGTGTAGAGCTCTGTTGTGCTGGGCTCCTTTGGGAGTTCAGAGTCTGAGAACATCAATGACTGTACGCATATGTTGCCCCTACTATATGTGAGAGATGTACCAGATTTATCTCGATCAGTACTTACACATTGGTGAGGGACTTCAAGACTGCTTCACAATGTGTGGGGGAGGCCATCAACAATCCCCAAATTGAGATGTTAGCCTAGGCCTTCTTGAGATGAGCCAAGACCCAATTCTTTGGTTCTTTCTTCAAGCCATTGGTTCGAGCCTCATTAGTCCTTGACTGTTCTACTGCTAGGGCCTTGCTCTTGTAGTCTCCTCCACTTCTAGTCTCCATCACATTTACAGGTTTCTTCACGATGATCTCTGTGGGATAACAATCCTCATCATCACTGTTTGTTATGGTAATTATCCCTACCATAGGATCATCTTCTTCTTCAGATTCTTCTTCCCTACTGGGAGTGGGAAGTCGAGGTCCTCTACAAATATCTAGAGCCCTGGCTCGCACCTTTTTGACTGCATTGGAAAGCTGCGTAACTGCTGTATCCACCATTTCTGTAAGTGTGGCATGCCCCCTGCTTTTTCAAGGATTCCCAACTGCTCGGTGTAGTAGTGTTCATCGATGGCAACTTCACCTAGCATTTAATCAATTTTATTAGCCTCGAGTTTTATGTCGACCAAATGATTATAGCTATAACCCATGTGTTCTGCTATAGGGTTTGCTTCACCTTCAAAAGTGATTTCATACCCTTCACTATCTTCTGAATCTGATACCAGCTCATCTCCTTCCATATGAATCTTGAGCGCTGACTAGATTGCATCGGTAGGGTCAATCATCGAGTCATCTTCGTCGATTATGTACACGTAATCTCCCCCGAGATCTCTGGGTAAATAGGACCCCAATTCAATCATCTTCATTATTGCCCCAAGGTCCCTGTTAGTCATCCCAGTCCTGGTACCCATTATCACCTTGAGAATCAGAGTTATCCCCATCATTCTCATCTTTGCTCTCGTCCTCATCGTTGGCGTCATTATTCTCTTCTTCATTGATTTCTCCCTCACTTGGTTCTTCATCAGATTCCTCCTGCCTATCGAATTCTCCCTTATCCAAACGCTCATAGAATTTGGAGTATATGGACCGAAATATTTTCATAAGGCCAGACTTGACCTCATTAGCTCGAAGACGGATTAGACCAGACTCATCATCTTCTGTGTCACTCCCGATGTGGATTAGGGAGGTGTGTTATTTGATTTGTTCTCCTATTGCTAATGCCATTACTGCTCTGAGGAGGTCACCTATGACTTCTTCAATTGTTTTCAAATTATTCTCCTGATGCATGGTTGTCTGAATTAGAGAAGTGGGATCAACATCTTCATTTTCTCCTAAGACATTTACTGAATTTGTTGATGAGGTTATATTTGGAGAATCTAGTAATGCAAGCATATCCTTCCAATTGTATCCACATATCCTTCCTTCCTTTGGGTTATCCACCGATCTTTGAGAGTGAGACTGATATGAAGGTGATAAGAGATACGAAGTGTGGTGGTATGAAGGTGATATGATGTGATGTGAGAGGTAGAATATAAAGATTGAGGGTGATAAATGAGGAAATTCCTTCTCATTGATGGGGTGGTGAAGGTTGGTGATATAGAGGAGGTCGGTGGTATGACAAATATTGATGGTGTGGTAAAGATTGGTAATATGGCGGAGGTTGAAGGTATGGTACAGTGGATCCCCTTATTGATGAGGAAGGAGGAATTGTGGATGTTTGATCTTTTGATTCTTCTTCGGATGACTCTTCTCTTTTGGGAGCCTTCATGGCATTGGTTCTTTGACTCATGACCTTCCTATAAGCACGGGCATTCATGTGATTCTTCCAAGCTCTAGGTGCGACGAGTTGACTCTTTGTCTAGATTGTTCACATGATCATAGAACGTGGGATGAGAAAAGTGCTTATTTGACTGATACATGTAAACGACCCTTTAGAAAGAGTCGCACTCCTTTTGCAAGCATCCTTAACGAAACCACTGATGTGCCTTACTAACTCCGGAGGAAGAGACAATCTCTACACAAGCTGAAACTTCTTTCTCCACTCATTATGCCTTTCCTCATGGTATTTCTTAGAATCTCTAATAAAATGGGTTGGATGGAAGAATCGAGGATCCTAATTTTGCCAGTCATCCATTGTTGCCAGTATGTTGACGGTTTCATGGTCTAGGAGTGGATTGGTATTAACATTGGGGGTTGTTTGACCTTGACTTTAATAGTCCGATTGTCTACCAAATCCTGGATTGCATGTTGCAGACCCAAGCATCTTTCAGTGTTGTGCCCCTTCTAAGTGTGGTAAGCACAATATTCATGGTCCCTATACCAAGCTGGAGGAGGGTTACTGATTACTCTTGAAGCCACTATCCCTAGTAATCCCTATTTTTGTAGCTTTTCATACACTACTATTACGGGCATTCCCAAATCAGTGAACTGCCTCCTTAGGTGAGAAGCCTTCTGAGCAGGGACATCTGCTTGTATTACAAATGGTTGTGAAGAGGTGACAGGTAAGACTGATTGTTGGACCGTGCCTACCATATTGGTTTCAGGACTCTTTCCACGTCCAACTTTAGTGTTCTTTTCTACATCTTAGGAGGATCCCTGATATTGGGCATTTCTTTGGATTCAGTTCTCCACACGTGTGCCGGTAGCTATCAAGGAATCAAAAGTTTACAGGTGTTGGTAATAGAGGACATCATAATAAGGCTTGACAAGTTTTCAATCAACATCTCTACTTTTTCTACTTTTGAAGGCCGATTTGCTATCTTGGTGGCCTTATCCCTAAACCTTATTAGGAAGGCAATGAATCCTTCTCTGGGTTACTGTCTCAACATCTCGAGCTCCCGATGCTCCACATCCACCTCAATATTGTAAGAGTATTGCTTGGTGAAGGCTTTCGCCATTGTTGTCAAATTCTGAGTTTGGGATGACTCCAATTGTGTGAGCCACCTCAGTGCGGGCCCTGATAGGGTTAGCATGAAGGCTTACCCCATTTGGTTGTCAGCAAGCTACCATAACTTAGCGATGCTGAGAAAGACTTTGAGATGAGCCTTGTGGTCTCCTGACCCGTTAAATCTGTCAGTCTACCATTTGAACTTCTCGGGAATCCTTACACTGGAAAAGAAACTCATTTCATTAGAATCCACTATTTGACTTTCCAAACTCTTTCCCGTTCAAAGCATGTTTTCCAACTATTCTCTGATTTTTATTTCTCTCTCCATCTTTAGAGGTTCCATTCGGATGTGCATCGTAAATTCCTCATCCTCATCTTCAATCACTGCCCTGGGAGGAGGGACCCTGGAATAGGCCACCTGTTGACCATTTGGATAGGTAGGTGAAGCTCCTCTCTGATCGGTTGGCTTGACTTGCTCTGGTTCTCGTGAGTCAACTCAGGAAGAATTCTCTCGATAACCCATAGGTCTGTTCTAATCCAACTCTCCTATACCTTGTGCTGGTTCAACCCTAGGAGGGTTTCAGAGCATATACAATATCTAAGCTAGACCATTCTTGACCTTAGCCATCTCTGTCTGTAAGGTCCCTACGAGGTGGACCCAGGCTTGCTTGGGTGATTCAGAGTTGTGTGGATCCATGTGAACTGGGTTGTAATCACTTAGCGGTAGACAATCTCAAAGAGACGATGAGGTGACACTAGACTTAATCTAGTCAACTGGTTACCCTATCATGTCTAAATGGTCCATAGAGAATACTTGAGGTGTGGAATTGTGCTTGAACCAAAAGTGGCTTATTTTTGGATTCTTATATTCCCAACCCTTTATTCATTCATCCACTCAATTACCAACAAATGATCCATCCAAAGTTAGTCCACTTAATGAAAGGGAGTGAGTAGGAGTTCATGCCCTCAGTCCACTCAATGTCATAATTGAGAGATTCACACAAATGGCTTGACCAGAATATTCCTATTAAGACATTTTTCGTCGATAAAGTCATGCTTTCCTTAATCTTATCCCACTAGGTGACCTTTCTCTTGGTTTCCTTGAGTCTTTTAAATAATTTGGCATTTTGTAGGACTTTGACGGGCATCACCCCGGAGTTGCGTATACCAACTAATCTATATTTCATTTCTAAGGAGGAAGGACACCTTCTATCCGAAACCCTTTTAGGAGAGAATTCCTCTATGGCTATAATGCATTATAGGAAAAATCATTTTCAGGATCGCAAACAAAGTCTACAGATCAACTTGTAGCGTTCCTAGTGTGTTCTCTATCTATTTCCTACATGATGCGAGCATGCAGTGGATGCAGTAGGACAGACAAGGCTTCCTTGATAGGATCTATATATGCAAGATACGTGATTTTTTTGATATACCTAGAGGTACATGATCAAGGGGGTGACTTCTTTGCTCATTACTCGTGACTACACACGAGGTTAAGAAACTAGCCATGGGGTAGTAGAACCGTGAGTGATTGTGTGCAAAAGTGTAATGCAGGAATATTATTATTTGATCTCAGAATGTCATAAAGTGCATAGACCTCCCTAAGGGTGCTGGCACAATTATGAACATCCTCACCGTTTAACAATACCCCACACCCTTGTACAAGAAGCAACTACCATTTGCTCTCAGAGTACTCTCCATGACATGCACTGACCTCCCTGAGGGTGCGGGCATGATAGGGAGTCCCTCACCAAATGATTTCACTTCCAGCATGATGCATGATGCGGTTTGCATATACAATTACAAACATGGGGTTAGCCAAACATGTTTTCAAACAGATGTGGTGGAAAATGTTCTTGTATTTGATGGTAACATCTAGTTTTGAAAGCTTGACAGTCCCCAATGGAGTCACCACTGTGAGGGTAGCATCCGAAGAAAGACCTTCCCTTGGGGAGGGGGGAAAGACTTGCATTCTGCGCTCTCTCCTCTCTTTCTCTTTATTGGGGAGGGTTGTGTCATATGTGCTTATCTGCTGGCCCCGTACTACCGCTAGGAGATATGTGGAGGCCTATTTTGCAGAGTGTAAAGGTTGTCATTGAGACAAGAATTTGATGATGGTCCAATACAGGGGATCAGGATTATAGGCCTAGGACCCTGGGGTGGGCCCGATTCTTGAGAAAATAGCCTGGAGGTTGGTCTAGTCTAGGGCTTTAGGGTATGTGTCAGGTTGTAGAAATGGGAAGGTGTTAGGTACCCAATCTACCTGGTTCAACTGGTCTTCCTACTAGATGCTTAAGAATGAATATTTTCTACAATTATTCCTATTCCGTATGTGTGGCTAATTTATCACACATATATACATTAACTGAATTTAAATGATTGTATATATTAAAACAAGGTCAATATAAAGTCTGCATTATACTAATTTGGGTAAGAAATTATACCTGAGCTTGACCCCTGTTTCGGGTCAAAAGGGATAGAACCCCGATTAGTGCCAACACGAACTGTCTTTTGGATTCTCCTAGCTCAGGGGAAGATGGCCTTGACCTCCAATTTCCTTTTTAGAGAGATGTTGATTGTGGTACTTTCGGACAGAGTTCCAACTAGGAATGGGTACTTTCGAATTTTGACTGCTGTATTAATTCAACAGAGCTTTCACTAGGGATGGGCTACTTCTGGATTTTGACTGTGGTATTGATTCAGCAAAGCTTCTACTAGGGATGGTCTACTTTCAAATTTTGATTGAGGTAGCACTCCGATAGAGCTTTCGCTGGGGATAGGTTATGGGAGGACTAGGCTGAGGTGGCACTTCGACAGAGCTTCCGCTGAGGATAGGCTATGGGAGGGCTAAGCTGAGGTGGCACTCCGGTAGACCTTCCGTTAGGGATAGGCTAACTCTAAGGATTGAGGAGCTTTAAAGGCCCGAAGAACACTTCGGATCATATGAAGATCTCTCTGAAGACTTGAAGAACCTCAAGAGGGGATGGGAGACTAAGGGAAAATTTTTCCTACACAAAAAGCTCACTCAAAGAAGGTAAATGATTGAATAATTTCGAAGGTCCAAAGAACACTTTGAAGATCCGAAGAACACTTTGGATCTTATGAAGATCTAACTAAGACTTGAAAAACCTTAATGGGGGAAGGGGAGGAGAGAGGGAGAGCTTCTGTGCTATGGATGCTCCTAGGAGACGAGTGTTTGTGGCGTGTTGTGTAGTGAAAAACCAAAAGGAGGGGGGTATTTATAGAATTTTTGAACCACTGCGGAGGAAAGAGGAATTTTCCTAGCCAATGGGATTAAAAAGTGATTTTTCTAAACCAATGGGGTGAAAATATGAAATTTTATACCAATGGGGTGGAGGGTAAACTTCTTTGGCCAATGGGTGAATAGTTTTTTTTTTAACCAATGAGGTAAAAGATGCCTTTTGGGGCCAATAGGAGCTCACGGTGTAGGGTACACTACCGGGACAGTGTAGAGTGTACAAACAGGTGAAGAGAAAATCTCTTCACCAATCCGATCATGGGAACATAAATTTTGACCATCGATAATGGCACACAGGGTTAGGCAGGGGTGCACGAGAGGCTGGCATGGGAATTGGAGGCTAGTAGGGGCACTGGAGACTGGCATGGGCACTGGAGGTTGGTAGAGGCACTGGAGGTTGGCAGGGGTACGGGGTGTTGGTAGGACGCAGGAGGCTAGCTATGGGTGCGCGGGGTAGGCCATGGGTACGAGGGGTAGGCCATGGGTGCGTGGTGCAGGCGGGGTGAGTGCATGGTAAGCCATGGGCGCATGGGACAGGAGGGGTGAATGCAAGGCAGACCATGGGCACGCGGGGCCAGCCGGATGCTTGTAAGGCAGGCCATGGGTGCACGGGGTAGGCGGGGTGCGTGCAAGGCAAGCCTTGGGTGCATAAGGCAAGCAGGGTGCGCATGACTAGGATGTAATTTTTCAGGAGTGATTGCGAGAGATCTGACAGTCTGATTTTGACATCCCATATGTAATACCCTACTTCTTAAACCCGATCTGATTACACATTTGATCCGGTTTAACTATGTAGGACCCGAACCGGAGAGAGTTAGAGCGGGCTCCCTATGGTCTATGATGGCAAGGGTGACCTTAAACACCGACTGGCCCGACAAGTCCGAGCCAGTGCCAGAAGAAACGAGAATACCCAAGCCGTGTACATGCACCTATCATAAGGCCATGTACGGATAAAGCAGGTATGTAGCCATATATTAAGGTGCATACGTATATTACATCGTATGCAAAGGGTGGGGTTCGCGCCGAGGCCCGAACTCTGTCAAAATCCCAAGTTTTGGCCCTCAGGTAGGCGAATAGGTGGGCGCACCCACCCACCTGAGTTACCCATCCATGTGAACTATTTAGTTATTTAAGAAGTATATATATAGCATTTATGATTTTCTTTTCTTTTTCATTTATGACACTCGTACGTTGGTGAGGATAGTAAAGAGGAGAGAGAAAGGAAAGGAAAGAAGAAGAGAAGAGAAGGAAGAGGAAGAAGAGAAGGATTTCGGTGGCGCTGAAACTTGATCTCCCGATTCTGACACCGGAAGAGTGATCTTCAACACCAGATCTACATTTAGAGGTAAGCAAAGTTGGGTTCCTTAAACATTCACCATACCCAAGCTTAAACCCTTGATTCGAGTAGGGTTTCTTGAGATCTTGTAAATCCCCTTTGAAATGATGAATCTAAGG
The DNA here is from genome assembly GCF_013358625.1 of Macadamia integrifolia. NCBI lineage: Eukaryota > Viridiplantae > Streptophyta > Magnoliopsida > Proteales > Proteaceae > Macadamia > Macadamia integrifolia. The sequence goes on from NW_024869129.1 coordinate 29,463, forward strand.
TTTAATAGATGATTTATGTGTTGATCTTGAAGGATTTGAAGAGGTATTGACAAGGTTGGAGAAGCATTGTGGATTTGAAGTGATTTTGGGGTTTTGAAGGTGTTCTTGAGCAAAGAAGGTAAGATGGCTTCCCATTCCTTAAATCTAACCTAGATCTAGGTTAGAACCATCCTATAAGACATTGAAAGTGTGAAGAATGGGTTTGGAAAAGATCCATTTGAATCCCCAAGGAATGGAGGAAGTTGGGAAGAAACAACAGTTTTCCCGCCAAGACCGGTGGGCCAACCGGCAGGCCAACCTGCCCGCTGGTCCTGACCGGTGGGCCAACCGGTGGGCCAGACAGGTGGGCTGTCTGACCCACCTGAGAGGCCCCGAATGTGATTCTTACGTCCGATTGGACCCAAATCGGATGTGTGACCTTATTTTAATGTTCTAAACATGATTTTGTCATCGTATCTCGTTAATTTTGATCCTAAAATGGTGAAATACTAACCCCGCTCACTCATGTTAGGTTCACCAAATCCTACACTTCTCGCACCGGATCTCACCCGTACCGAGCGGGAATCCTTGGGCACTACAGGTAAGTGGGGAGATGACGTTTGGCCTTGTTTCAAGGCATTATTGGCATTCATTTAATTGTATCTAGTATAGGTATGCCATCATAAAAATGTTATGTAAATTAGTCATTCTCACATTGTTATGCATGTGTGCTATGTTTAATTTCTAAATGCCAAGTGATGAGATGCTTATGTGATTGAATGTTGACATCATTATGCATGATGCATTAATAGACTAGATACCATAGTCGGCTTGAAAATGAGTGCATTGGTGGCCCGTGGTATGGGACGCAGTGGCACTATACAATCGTACTATTGTCATATAGGAGCATGCGGTTTAGGATTTTCACCGTCCCGTGCTACGACCCTTCCCAACAGGGGTTAAGGTGTTGGCTTATCATTTGGGGGGAAGCAGTGGTCGCGGTTATCGGGTCACTGTGACAGTTAGACATAACGCCCGGCGGCTCATTAGGACAGTCGACAACCTCGATGGTATATTCAAGAGGGCCAATCATACTGCTTTTAAATTGCTGGAGTCAACACCTTTAATTTCAGTCATTTACTTTTCTGTTGAGAGCCAATGGTTGGCATGTTTTTACTTTTCCGAGTACTCACGGTGGGCCTTCTCCGATAGCCCTATGGGTGTATCGTGGGATGGAGTTCGTGGCTCGTATCCGGAGTATACGCGCATTGTGGCTGTAGTAGCACTAAACCAAAGACTTAGTAATGTTGCTTAGGTTGATGTGATTTAAAATGTATAGCATAACATGTAGTGTATATGATTGTGCTTGTTGTGTGGACTGCTGTGTGGTCCATCTTTCCACTTACTGAGCTAGTGAGCTCATCCCACGTGTGCACCCCTTTTTAGATGATTTTGCAGGTCATACATCTGAAGAGCATGGGGTGGGTCCCACAGTCGAGTTCCCCGAAGAGGACTAGTGGGCCCCTGAGGAGTTAGAGCACGGCACTGATTGCTCGTGTGACAGTTGTACTGTGGGACCGCAGTTCTAATGCCGAGCTGAGCTCCACTTTTGAGGCTGAGCTGAGCTCTACCATGTGATGCCGAGCTGGGCTCAACCCTTGATGCCGAGCTGAGCTTCAGCTTTTGATATCGAGCCGAGCTGTATATTCTGATTTTTGATGGTTTCCTTTATGTACTTGATATGTGAATTGTACTTTTATTGTGTAAATATCATGCCTTCGGGCCCACATGTATATAACTATTGTATCACAATTCGGGTATCAAGTATTATGAGAATATTCACAGGTAAACCTAGTCTTCCGCTGATCTGATAAGCTTTTATTAGTTGTGTGTATGTTGTGGTGGAATACAGTATCAGATGATCCTGGCAGGTTTGGGTTAATCGGTGTTAACCTGGTCACTGGCCCAGTTCAGTGTGAACGGGGTGTGACAACGGTGGCATCAGAGCGTGATGTTCTGCTCCACTCACAGCATACCATTAGAATCCCGTAGAATCTATAATAGGAAAATGAGATTGGGTTAATGTAAAAGCTTTAAGGAGTTAAAAGCCAAAGAAAGAAAGTATTAAAAAGGGTTGCACTTAGATGTTGCATTTATGGCATGCGTGAGAGTTGATAAAAGGAAATTAAGTTGGTGTTATAACCTATCGTGTACTAGTTTGACGAAATTTCTGCAGCATAACGGCATAAAATGGGATTTCCAAAAATTTACACACAAACACCTGATAAACAACAGATATATAATATAACAATGATAAAAAAGTAACAATAGACATCACAACCAAACTACAAAGAATTCAACATATAAATGCATCACAAACCACTATCAAAACACATTATCCCACAAATAATTCCAGTTACAGTGCAAATACAAGGAATGAGAAATGAAATGAAATATACAACAAGGTCCAATAAAATGAAACAGATAAGAAGCTGGTGTGGGCGAGCTAAGCCCTCACTGATCATCATCGTCGTCATCTATGATCACTACGTTCGCCGGAGGTCTAGAGTTGACATCGAGGCGATGGTCGTAGTAGTCAAACCTCGCATTCACCAGCCGTACCGCCCTCCGTAGTTGGCCAAAATCTGCTGACATGGCGTTGGCCGTGGTGCTCAAGTCCTGGCCCAGTTGGAGAAAGGAGTTCTCCAAAGTAGCCTACCTCTCCAGGATGCGTTCCTCCCTGGAAGCACTCTCGTCCAGCCTTCTTAGTAGCTGAACTTGGCCATCCTGCAAAGCCCGCATGGTGGACATCATGCCCTCAAAATCGTATGCACCACCCTCAGGTGGTGGGGCTCTATGCTGTGAGGCTGCAGCTCTGGAGGAACCAGGATCGGGACCTCTCGACTCCTGAGGCACCTCCTCAGGGATGTCATCACCCACCAGATCATCCTCCTCATCCTGAGGAACATAGTCCTCATCCTCCCCGCTGGACTCCTCCTCCATGTGGACATCCTCCATAGGGGCAGCCCTCCTATCCCTACCTCTCTGAGCTCCTGCTCTCGGAGGTGTATCCATAAGGGTATGGAGATCCATCCTCAAGAGGTTACCCCTGTCGAACCTATCCGCCGGAGTCTTCCCCTCCTCGCCGCTCAGGTCCACCTAGAAGAACTCGAAGATCCTAGTGAGGATCCTGCCATAGGGGAATCCTCCATCCTCAGGGTGGGAAGTATGGTGCTTCATCGTCTTGAGGATGATGTAGGGCAGGCACAAGTGCTCGACACCTCCCTCTACAGCCGTGTATATGTAGAAAGCGATGAAGGCCGCCATGAAACCCACCTGGTTCCGATGACCTCCTCTGGGGAGCAGGTTGAACTGGACCAAACAAGCAAACACGCGAACCTTGGGATAGAAGGATGTCTCAGACTCCGGATGGGCACTGCTACCGCAGATGGTCTCATAGATGTAGTCCGGCGTCTCCAAACTCATGAATGGTCCCAGGGGCTTACTCCTGGGAGGACTGTAGTAACGGTGGCCGGCTGCCGATATGCCCAAGATGCTGGCCAAGGTATCCACGGTCAGCTGGATGTCTACCCCCTTCACCAAGCTGACTATGGTGTACTCCCCGTACTGATAAGAAACCTCCAAGTTGCAGTAGAACCGGAGAACTAGCTGCTCGTAGCATGGACGGTCTACGTGGAGGATAGACTCCCAGCCCAGTGCTGAGAACCTCTCCTGAATCCGAGCCTTGTGGAAGTCGTCGGCTACCACGATCTTCTCCATCATCGCCGACCTCTTCAGGAAAGTCAGCCAGTTGGCTGCTACCTCTGCACTATGGAAGAGCTCCTCGTCATAGTCCGAAGGGTCAGACCGGGCAGGTCCGGGTCTACCTGTGCAGGGGGCTGGAGAACTGATTCCCGCACTCTTCCGCTTAGAAGCGGTAGTCTTACGTCGCGCGTCGAAAGATGAGGGTCCCTTGCCGGTGCGAGATGACATCCTGGCAAGAAAAGAGGAAAGCAGGGTGAGTAAGGAAAGGAAAATGACAGCAGAAAGGGGGAGCCCCAAAACTCAAATTTCTCGCAAAAAAATAGAAAAGGCAACAAGCTAGGAATGATAGGGAGCCTATGGACAAGATGCACAGTAATTGACAAAGCAGAGTCATAGCAAAACAACAAAATGATAGAAAGGGGCATATGTAACATGAGAGGATTCAAGTTTCAATGCACAAATTCATTCACAATGGAGAAAAACTTGAAACTATAGGTCTAAGACAGAAATGCCATGGTAGTGAGATCATGAACATGTAAAAACATACTCTAATAGACTATGGAGGTCCACAAATACCAAGTATGTAAAGGAAAAATCAAGGAAACCCAATACAAAAGAGGGGTTTTCATGGGAAGACATGGGGATTCCAAGCATAAGGGACATTTCACGAAATCTATAGCATGTTGAGCACAAATCAAGTGTAATGCATCACAAAGGAATCATTAATTAGAGAAAAAGAGCGAGAATTGAAGAAATCCCCAAATTGGGAAAACTAGGGCACGATTTGGGGTTTTTCACCAAATGGAGAGATAAATCCTAATAAACTAGAAATAACCACAAGAGAAACATCACAATCACATGGCAACACTATTCTATGGAAAGAAAGCCTAGATTAAAGTCTACACATGGATTTGCCCCCCAAGTGAAAATTCAGAGAAAAAGAGAAGGAGAACTTACTTGGAAGGGGAGGAGTTGAATCTTCTCACAAATTGCCGGGTGGATGAGTGGAATCGCGAGTGGAAGCGTCGAAATACCCTCCAAAATCACCTGGAAGAGATAGAGAGAGAGAGGAGAATGGAATTAAATGCAACAGTTAAAGGTTTAATGCCCTGTTCACGGTTTTTCACTCTGCCAGGACCGGCGGGCCGACAAACGGGCCACCTTACCCGCCAGTGTCACCTGTCGGTTGAGGTTCTGGGATCGACGGGCCGACCAACGGGCCCCTGCCCGCCGGTGCAGCCCACCGGTTGAGGAAAACATGGAAAAATGAGAATTTTGGGTTTTGTGTTAGTTATTTATTTAATATTATTAATATAATAATTGGGATTATTGCTATTTCTCTTAAAATTGCGTGTTATGGTCAAGTAGGACCATTGACATACTTGTCGGAGCACCGGCCTTGTATCTTGGAATTAAGTTGCGGTTAATTGCAGACTATCATACACTACAATACCCTATGTGATGGCACATACTTGGGTGTTGAAATCAATTCTATGGTGTTTAACCAATGTGGTGCATGATATTGTTCCAGGTACAGGGATACGATGGTACGTACTAGATCCGGTAGCAATGCCCGAGGTACCTCGCGGGGTCCTCGTCTGGTCGGACGACCACCGAATCCCAGGAGGTCCCGCTCTGTGGGGCAAACCTCACCTCCACCACCTCCAGAGACCCTTGGTCAGGGTGGGGCACATGGAGACCTTTGGTCAGGGTGGGGCACATGGGGACCCACCTATGACTACACTCCTGGACCCTCCACCGGTTATTACTCCGGGAGATGTTGCTACCATAATTCAGCAGTCACAACAGGTTTTTCAGCAACAAATGCTTCAGCAACAGCAAGCATTTATGACT
>NW_024869130.1:0-25609 GCF_013358625.1 Macadamia integrifolia
CATGGATTTGGATGGAGATGAATTGTCAGGTTTGATTAATATAGATCAACTGAAAAAAATATTATGTTTAAGTTTAGGGTAACCACTTGAACTACGTTTGACCTGATTCTTCATAAGGGATACGTAAGCAACTCGGCATGTTCGAGTGCGGTATCATCTGTACCAAACTCTTAAAAAAAATAAAATTTCTTGGGGCATTGATTAAAAAAAAAAAAAAAAAAAAAAAAAAAAAAAAAAAAAAAAAAAAAAAAAAAAAAGGAAAAAAAAAAAGATTCAGAGTTATGTCTCTAGTGTCCAAGAAAGAAAGCAATGCTTTAAGATCATCATCTCACCATTTGGCACCTTAATTACTAGACAGCTTGTTTTCCCTAGTAATTCGTTTCTCCGTCATTAATAGTCTATAAAAAATCACCACTTGGCATTATCAATCACAAGTCAGATCATTCCCCACTTGTGGTTCTTTTTGTTCCCTTTTCAAATGTAATATCTTATCTTCAGTGTACAAGTTGAAATTATGAAAACTTATTGGGCCATAAAATATTTTTCTTTCTATCAGAAGTATCTTCTCATAAAACAAAAATATTTGTGAGCTTGTTACCATGTCTTGTATATGTTTATTTCACTTTTTTTGAAAATTTGTTCGCTTGTATCATCTAGGAACAAATCAATTATGGCTTTTCCCAGTGCAAATACTTTGGATGAGACTCTACGCAGGTGGACGGTGAATATGAACGTGGATGATTCTAGGCTGTTGGAAGAAACAAATCTTCAGGTTCGTAGTCAAATTCGATGCATGGAATTATGCCATAACTTGCTGAAGGAAGTTCCCAAGCATTGGGATTATGATCTGCACGTGTTCAAATTTGGGTCAGGAGAAATTTGTCCCACTCTGGAAGGATTCAGAGCTTGCTTGCTCTCCCCACCCAAAGGGAAGCTTTTTCGTCCTACTCTGCAAGTAAACTACACTCAAGATATTCAAGAGTTCTTCGGATGGAACTGAAAGGAAATGAAGAAGTTCACAGTTTTCCATAAAATAGACATCTTTAAAGTAGCCAAAGCTTTTTCTCGATACAGACATTTGGAGGGAATGGATCAGTGGCGTAAAGGTACTGTCTATCTATTTTATATAATAGATCGATACTTGTTGCGTTATCCTGGACGTGGAGCTGTTCCTGCTATCTTCAAAATAGTGTTACAACTTTGAGAAGGTTGCAACATTGTTCCTACAATCTTGGCTGAAACACTTAAAGGGTTGGACCAGATGGTCATTTCTGGGAAATTTGGTACAAATCACTATATGGGGTGTCCTGCTACTTTCCAACTTTGGTTAACTGAGAAGCTACAACTGTTAAGGCCTTTCCAACATAATGAGCTGACAACCATCCAGTACCAAACAAGGAGAGAAATTCTAGAATTCCACTTAATTGCTAATTGGCAGGAGCACTTTCAAGAGAAAACTGAAGATAATATCAGATGGACCTGTCAGTGGTCGCCAATTGAGAATCCTATTATGAATACCCCAGGGTGCAATTATGTTAGGCTGTTGGGTTTGACTCACATGCCCTTTTATCTACCTACTCATCTGCAGTGGCAATATAAGTTACCTCAAACAGATCCAAGAGAAGTAGTAAACTTTTATCCCCCAGAGAAGCTATCCACTGGTGTCATAGATCTGCTAACAAATTAATGGCAAAGGCAGCTGGTGTAGGGTCTTTTGGAAGAAAAAGTTCCAAACACTTAAGTGAAGAAATTGAAGCTCTGGTTTTTGGTTTATTTTATTTTCATGTAACCGTTTTTCGTTTGTTGTAAACCTGAGCTTGGAGTTGAATTAAATTTAGCCTTTTCTATCTACCTTCACATGAGTGGTGGGAATAAAAAAAAAAAAAAGGAATCATGCATAACCTAAACAAAAGAATAACATTGCTATAACATAACAAAACACCATCATCCATTGCATTGTTGCTTGATATGTACTAACCTATGTTTGTTTAGGTTAAAAAAAAAAAAAACTTTTAAGTGACATGAAAAGAGCGTCATTTTTACAAACAGTGCCAAAAAATGCCAATTGCATTGTAAGAATGATATAATAAGAATGCCATTTCTATGACAGCGCTAGAAAGTGCCAATTCCTTGACCAAGATGTCATTATAAGAATGACATTTCAGTGCCAAGATGCATATGAAAATTCTTTTTCCACGGCAACGCCGAAAAGTGCCAATTTCTACCACATTTTCCATGACAATATTGGAAAATATTAATCTTAGTGTCAATTTTCAGATCAACAGTAGTAAGAAATGTTACAAAGAAGACAAACAGATTAGAAGGGCTAAGGTACGTTATAAGAACGATATCCTTACAATTTCTCCAGTGAGTTTGTCTCTCAGGTGTGTATTCTCTTCCTTGTTAGAAATGATGACACTTTGAGATAATTCCCTCATACTTGCATTCTTGGCCAAGTCCAGGACATTTCATGTATGATCCAGTTCTAGTGGTATGATATACCAATACTAGTCAATTGGATATACTATCATATTAATTTCTTGTTTTCGTCGAATTTTACCATTAGAGTCTAATCGCTCGCCTTTTGCATTGCACCTCCGCTATCCCTGAGTAGGATATCGGCAGTACATGCTCTAGGGTGAAAAATTTTTGTTGTTCTTTTCTTTGTCCTTCGGCTATTGCACAGCCTCAACCAAAGAGGGGCATTCTGTAGACACCAAATTTTATCCTCCCTCGGCAATGATGAATTACAGGTAATGAGGAGACATATATTTTCTCTTTCGAAAAGAAGTTGAATTTTTGACACAAATCCAAACTATCGCAGAACTTGTGATTGGTCATTAATACCTTTTGCTAGAAAACGACAATCAAGCCTGGCAAGTGCTCGATTCCCATATCATTGGAAAGTATTCGGAAACACGGTCTCATTGATATCTTGTATGAAAAAAAGGATACCTAAGTGTGTCGTAATGCCTACTTGAACTTTGAACCTGTTAAACCAGAAAGAACCAAACCAAATCAAACCCTAAACCCTAAACCCTAAACCAGACCAAACCCTGAACCAAACCAAACCAAACCTTGAACCAGACCAAACCCTGAACAAAACCAGACCAAACCCTGAACAAAACCAGACCAAATCCTGAACCAAACCAAACCCTAAACTAAACCAAACCTTGAACCAGACCAAACCTTAAACTAGACCAAAACTCTGAACCAAACCAGACCAAACCCTAAACTGAACCAAACCAGACAAAACCCTAAACCAAACCAACCTAAAACCAAACCAAACAAAAACCCTAAACCCTAATTTAAACCCTAAACCCTAATAAAAACCCTAAACCCTAATTTAAACCAAACCCTAATTTAAACCAAACCCCAATCAAAACCCTAAACCTTAATTTAAGCTAAACCCCAAAACCCAGCTAGAACCCGAACCCAAAACTTAAAATTAAACCCTTAATCAAGCCTTAATCAAACCTTAAAATTAAACTTTAAATCAAACCCTTAACCAAGCCTTAATCAAACCCTAACCTTAAAATCAAATTAAAATTAAACCTTAAATCAAACCATAATTCAAACCTTAATCAAACCAAAATTAAAACCTTCAATCAAACCATAAATAAAACCAAAATCAAACTTTTAATCAAACCATAATTAAAACCTTAATCAAACCAAAATCAAACCTTGAACTTAAACCGGACCCTATCCAAACCAAAACTTACCGATTGTTATTGACATGATAAGAACTCCACCAAAGGCTACTGCCGCCCAGGCTAGGGAGTAGCCCCTGGTCTAGGGGAGTATCTACAGGTGTGAGGGTGCCACAGGGTATTTCAAAGCCTCACAGGGTACCACGTACTATTTCAAAGCTTTACAGGGTGACACGTACCTATTTTCACTACACAACAAGGTGACACATACACTAACGGGGTGACATGAAGGGGGGGTCCGTGTAAACCCTTACGCAATCAGTATAAGGCCTTACACGGATTGTGTAAGGGATTGCAAATCCGTGTAAGCCCTTACATGGATTTGTGGGGGTTTACATGGATTTGGCCTCTCCTCTCATGGCCTTGGGCATTTTTATACCCCTGCCCCTCCTCCTGTCCTATAAATAGTGACCCCTGGGTCACTGTAAACCCTGGGCAAGAAAGCAACAGGCAGAAAAGAATAGACAGAAAACAACCAAGAGCAAAATCCCTAAGAAAAATCCCTAACATTGTTCTAAAAGAGAGAGAGAGAGAGAAGAAAAAAAAAGAGTAAAGAATCCTAACCTAGCTGAAGTTGACTATCGCATTGCCGAAAGCCCATGTTGTCCATATCAGGTTAGTATTGAACTCCTATTCAAATTCTTTTTATTTAAATTTAGTACTTTTATTACAACGTGGAAGCTCTACCAAAATTCTTGAGCTGATTCCAACCCTAGAAAAATGGTGCGGAAGCTCTGCCCAAAATTCCTGAGCTGATTCCAACCTCAGAAAAATGGCGCAGAAGCTCTGCCTAAAATTCTTGAGCTAATTCCAACCTTAAAAAAATGGTGCAAAAGCTCTGCCAAAAATTCCCGAGATGATTCCAACCCTAGAAATATGGCACGGAAGCTCTGCCCAAAATTCCTGAGCTGATTCCAACCCTAGAAAAATGGCGCGGAAGCTCTGTCCAAAATTCCTGAGCTGATTCCAACCCTAGAAATGTGCATGAAAGCTCTACCCAAAATTCCTGAGCTGATTCCAACCCTAGAAAAATGGTGGGGAAGATCTGCCTAAAATTCCCAAGTTGATTCCAACTCTAGGAATATGGCACGGAAGCCCTGCCCAAATTTCTAGAATTGATTTTACTTCAAGAAATATAGTATGGAAGTCCTATTCAGATTCTCGAAAACCAGAATCCGTAGTCACACCCTAGCAAAAAAGCCTTGTCAACTTTCTTACCCAGGTGCCAGAAGTTTTTAATTTCTCCAAGAAAGAAAAAAAAATTAAATCATTGCCTCTTAGTTGAGAAAAATTATCAAAAAAATTCACCATTTTCATCGATTATTATTATGTGAATATTATATTGTAATTTCATTTGCCTAATTTCTGTATATATTTGTTTTACATGTTTATTGCATAAAATAATGATTTACTGTTGTAGTTTTATGTATTAATATTAATATTTGTCCATTAAAGGTAGTTTGTTTCATCATTTTTTATGTTATCACATGTATTCCTCACATAAAATAATGATCATGATTTTCCTGTCATAGAGCAGAGCACTTGTATGTAGGTAAGATAATTGCATTTCTCATTATTTTATATAAATTTTTTTATTTCATGTGGAATTCTTTCAAGCGATTTTATGTATATATGTTTACATTATTTCATGTAATAGAACTTCTGTGCTAGCTTAGACTGTTAAAATTCTTGGGGAGAAATTATTCGAAATCCAAGCTTTTGGTAGAAAGACCGAGAATTCTGAGTGATGTGGGTGCCTAACACCTTCCCACACTCGTAATCTGACATAAACCCCTATCTTTATAACAGACCAAAGTATGAAGTCAAATTAGGGGGTTCCTTCCTTTCGCAGGAAACCAACCCCCTATTTGAGCTCGATCCCTTGATCAAAATTGGGCTCCACCATAGGGTTCTAGGCCCTGAATCCTAGATGGTGACTCCAAACATCATGCTTTCTCCATTCCTCCAATAGTCGTCAGGCCATGCTTTAAAGGCCATTCAATCTGAGGCAGGATATAGGTGACAAGTGAAGGATAGAGCAGGAAAAGAGAGAAAAAGAGTAAAAAGGTATTTTTCCTTACAGTGGCGACTCCGTTGGGGACTGTCAAACTTTCTATACTAGAAACTTACAATGAACATTAGAATTTTCTCCCCCTTATCATCATTGTGTGTAAACATGTTTGTATATTGCTTCCTAACTGCATCATGCATCGTGTTCGAAGTGAAATCAGTTGACAAGGGTACTCCCTTTCATGCCAACACCCTCGGGGTGGTCAGTGCACGATATACTAAGTACTTTGAGATCAAATGATGCCCACTTACTACATAAGAGTGCTCAAAGTGAAATTGGTTGGCGAGGATGATCGTCGATAGTTCGAAACCTTCAAGGTGATAGAACATATTGGGTTATTTTGAGATTAACTAATGGCCACTTTTTGCACTACAATTGTGTACACACTCACTCACAGATATATCTACCCCTGTGGTTAGCTGACTGAATTCATGTAATGTCATGGGCAATCACCGGCGAAATCACACCCCTTGATACAATACCATCTAGTATATCAAAGGAACCATGTACTTATGATTCACTCTCAAGGGCAACCTTTTTTTGTCCTACAGCCTTACCAATTGCATCGCATCATATAGGAACTAGACCATTAAACAACTAGGGTATGCCACAAACTAACTCAGTAATTGTTTGTGGTTCAAGTTAGAACCCTTCTAGCTTGTTTCATCTAGGGTGAGATTTTTCCTATATATGTTTAAACCTAATGTGTTCTTTGACAATTGAGAATTGGGAGATGCAACTATATCAGTTTTGGTTCACACAACCGGGCCTATGGGGTGATTCCTGCTTCACCACATTATATTAGCATGTGTTCTAGATTGATAATGTTCCATAAAACCATTCCCAGAGTCAGGAATAATTAGGTATTTCCATGCTACGGGGAGAAACAATTACCTATGTGAAATCAGTTGTGAGTTTGTTCTTGCATGGACCAACTTGTTGGTTTTCCCACACCACAATTTGTGTTTAAATTAGGCCTTAAAAAAAAAGTGTATGAATACCAGCTGAAAATTGGGCCAAAGTTAGACACTTATTATTGAGGGGGAATAAATTTGTGTGTGCATAAAAAAAATAAAAAATAAAAATAAAAATCTAAAATATAAATTTCTTGGTTTAGGTCAGGCACGATTCCTCTTCAAAGAAATTCCCCGTTGTCTGTGTGGACCCGTCAAGATAATCGTTTGATTCGAGTCAGCCCTGAGAAGTCCTTACCAATAGTAGAACTTGTTCAATTCACGCCACCAAGTTCACCTAGCTCAACATCGTCTGAACAATCGACGAATATGGATCCGGCTAGTGGAAGTCAACCAGATGCCCAAGAGAAAAGGATAGTGGATATGATGCAGTTAGAGTTGGAAGAGTTATGTCATTTATTCACCCAGTCTACCAATGCCAAGCAGCCTCAGCAACAAACTGAACCCATTTCAACCCCAGGAGAATAAGATTGGACCAAGATGGGGTCCAATGCACCTCGTACCATACCAAGGCTTATGGTCGAAGATAATGAAAAGGACATCCGACCAGATCTTTCAACTGAACCCCCTGAAACTAAAAGGGAAAGAAAGATGAGGGAACAATTAGGAAGACTTAAAAAGTTACTGCAGAAGGGGAAGGCCGTAGATGCTCAAGCCACAGAAATGGATGAGATGGTCCTCTTTCTTAGAGCTCGCATTTCAGAGAAATTTAAGTGGAAAATTGATAAGTTTGATGGCAAGGGCACACTTGAAGGTCTTCATTAATATTTTCAGATCATGGGGATTTACTGAAGAATAAATGGGGCTAGCATTTTTGCTTACTCTTTCAGGCCCAACTCTTCATTGGTTAACTCAGTTAGACCCTTCCCAGACTCCGAATTGGTCAATGATTATAAAAGCATTTACCAAGTAGTACTCTTACAACACTGAACTAGATATAACTCAACGAGAGTTAGAAACTATTCAACAAGCTCAAGGTGAGGGTTTCACAAAGTTTCTCTTAAGATTTCGAGATAAGGTAGGTATGATGACAGCTCAACCTACTGAAAAAGATCAAGTTGAAATGATTCTAAATAACTTGGCAAATCCCTATTATGATGTGTTTTACAGTTAGCACATTGAGACATTCTTAGCGTTGCTAGCAATGGGGAGAAGAGTTGAAAACTGAATCTTTAGAGAAGTGCAACACTGGAACAGTCCCCGAGGTTCCTCAGAGCAAGGTAAGAATACAAGGTACAGTACAGGACATAATATAAAAGTTAATACCGTAACTACTGCAAGCACCGACCAGCAGACTACGGTGCATGCATTAACTCTTAAGCCTGCTCCAGTTGTCATTAACCCAAGTCTTCCAGCTCAAAAAGGTTCACTACAGAGGAGGAAATTCTCAGATTTGGGGATGCCCTTATCTGTGTGTTATAAGAAATTAAAGAAAGAAGGCCTCTTGAGTACGACGCCTGCCCATCCAATCAACGATTCTCCACCTCCTTGGTATAAGGACAATGAATACTGTTCTTTCCATAATCAAAGGGTCACCTCACCAACCAGTGTATCACCCTGAAGCATGCAGTACAAGATTTGATTGAATCAGAGCAGATTGAACTGGAGTTGAAAATCTAGCCAAATGTGACTACGAATCCCCTTCCGAATCATGGAATAGTTGGAATGATACAAAGTGATTTAGATGAAAATGATCATACTAAAAGGATTCAACCCTCACCAAAGAAAGGGCATCTTACTGCCCAAGCTTACCGAGCTTTGCTCAAATCCAAGCATTCGGAAGCAAAAGAAGAAGAGAATCGGAAGAGAATTGAAGAAATTCGTTCCTGGGAAGATGAAAGTCTCCCACCTTGCATCTTGCACTTCCTCAGATAGGGTCACCTTTATATCACCCAGCATCATACAGTCCATCATCTTCCTATCACCCACATCCCCCATCACCTTTATATCACCCACATCCTCCATCACCTTCATATCACCCAGCATCCTATCCTTCATCACCTTCCTATCACCTGACATCACATCCTCCATCTCCATCTTACCATCCAACACCAGACTATTGTGTCCCAACTCGGGAAGGATTACCATCACCAGTTGTTGCTTCATTTCCCCCATCTTTGTAGTCATTTCACCCAGAACCTTGCTACCTTCCAATTCCATATAATCCGTATCCTTATCCACCACCGCTAGAATACTTTCCCATGAATGGATGGTTAGAAGAAGGGATCCAACATTAGTGTTCAGAGGCAGATTGGCCGAATGGAACTTCTTGGACAAATATGTTAATGGATCCAAATACTCTCATTCACTCCTCTACCAAATCGGTGCACTCCTCTATCGGATCAGTGAATCTCATAGATAGGGAAGAAGAGCCCTAGATTGATCCTACAACTTTCATTGTACCAACGATAGAAGATGTCACACCAGACATGATCAGGGCAATGCGGCATTGACTATTGAAGAAATGATCTCAGATGAAATACACCTAATCCATATAAGTGGAGAGAGTGACAGTGATGACTGTGATGCTGAAACAGTGAATGCTATTGGAAGAAATGTGCCCGATGTGGATCCAACAGATATCATTCTCTCAATTTTCCCTTCTAAGGATGATTCAGAGGAAGAAGAAGATGGGGATGAGCATCACTTAATCCATATAGGTGGAGAGAGTGATAGTGATACTGAAGAAATTTGTGAGACAGTGAATGCTATTGGAGGAAACGTGCTCAATGTGGATGCAACATACATCATTCACCCAATCTTTCCCTCTGAAGATGATTCAGAGGAGGAAGAAGACGAGGCTGGAGATATAGAGGGTGATCAAGAATCAGGAAATAAAGATCTAGAAGGAGATATTGTTGAAGAAAATGAAGATCTAGAGGAAGAATTTGGTGAAGAAAACGAAGATAATCAAGAGTCAGAAAGTGCATATTTTGAAATTGAGTTTGAAGAGGAAAGTTAAGAAAAGAATCCTTCCTACGATAGTATGCTCTGCATACTGAATCAAATGTGTGAAGATATGTTAGTAACTGAGAAAATGTTGAGGAAAGTTGCAGTCCGGCGAGAAATTGTCAAAAAAGTCTGTGAAAATCTTAAGGTTAATTTCGAGGATGAACCATTTGTGAAATGGCTTATTCTGCATTTGAATAACATTATTCAAATCGTTAAAGCTTAGGCTATTGACATTTCGGGGAGTCCTCCAAGTCCATATGAAGAAGGGATTGAAGCACCTATGGTAGGCATGATTGGTGATATAAACAAGGAAGATGAAAGTAAATACCCCTATAATATTCTCATCAAAAAGAGGCCTGAAGGATCCAAGAAAATAATGGCCACTAGAAGTGGGAAAGACTACAAAGCAAAGGGTTTGATAGTGGAACAACTAATTCTCATGGAGACAGGGCAGTGTAGCAGGCAGCCACAACCTGAGAATCAAGTATTGAGCCAGTTGAAGAAGGTACAGGCCAATGTTTCCATTTGGGGGTTGTTAATGGCATCTCCTGCCCATAGGGAAGTTGTAGTAAAGTCCCTCACCAGTGTGTAAGTACCCATAAAGATGGATTCATCGTGATTGTCTCAGATTATGGGACCCACATAAGCTGTTCAGGCATTGATGTTCTCTAATATAGACTTACCTCCTCCAGAAGGTATCAAACATACTAGAGCTCTATACATCATGGTGGAATGCAATATGAATACAGTGCCTCAGGTCCTTATTGATAATGGATCAATTCTGAATGTTCTACCCTTGAGAGCTACCACATGTATAGGCTTTAATCCAGATCAATTCAAACCCTCAGCTCAGATCATTAAGGCTTACGATAATGCGAGAAGAAATATTGTCAGAATTCTCACAATAATGGTGATAATAGGGCTAGCTGAGTCCTGTGTTAAGTTCCAAGTGATAGATATCTCGGCCTCCTTCAACATGCTTCTGGGTCGTCCGTGGCTTCATAAAGCAGGGGCAGTGTCATCTACTCTACACCAAAAAGTAAAATTTATCTATAATGAGAAGGTAATTACTATTTCTGGAGATCCTCAGTTAGTCAACACATTGGCTAACATTGAAGTTGGAAAAACTCAAGAGCAAGAGGTACGTTTGAGTGGCTTTGAAGTAGAAAAAGTTTATGCTTCTGTTGTGGAAGAGCCAATGAAGGAGAATGTTCTAATGTCCTATGAGGGCATGTGAAATACCACTGTTGGTCGAATGATGAAGCAGATGCATTATTTTCCTGGGATGGGATTGGGAAAATACCAGCAAGGACCCATGAGGTTGCCTGAATTCCTTCACGCTACAGGAATGCTTACTTTGGGGTTTTCTCAAAAGGAAGTACAAAAGATGTTAGAAGATATAAGGAGGGGCCGAGGTGGAGCAAGAGCCTACTGAGGGTTTGAGAATCAGAAAATGCTTGTAATGGCAAGAAAGGAATCCTCTTGCAAGAAAAGAGTTGCGAATTATCCTACCTTAGAAAGGTACTTTGTAAAGGCAGCAGAAGGTTTTCCCAGTTGTGAAGATCTTAACTTTCAACCTAAGAAAGAAGCAAAAAAAGCAAATTCTGAGTTTAAAGTCATCTATTAAGATCAGAATGATTGGATCACCTATGAGCTGGAATGTCTGCCATTTAAGGAGGATAGTAAAGACAATGGTATCAGTGACATCTTTGAGATAGATGTGATTGCCACAACTAAAGAAGAATCTATAGTTAACCCTGCATCCCTGATTCGATCATCACAAATTCTCAAGCCTCGTCTTACACTGAACGAAGTTTGGAAGCATAAATTAAGAGCTACCTGGCGTCTTAATCTTCCAATCGAGATTGAGCTCACATCTATTCTTGCCTACGGAAGACGTACCTGGAGGAGTTGAGAAAGGGGCAATATCGCTCTTTTTGTGGGAGTAGTTCATATGCTAGAACGATGAATATCTGTCGTTACTGTGCTAGGGGCAACTGTAATGGTTACATCAGAGATGGAGGTCAACAGTGTGACCATGGCAAGGGGATTGTCTCACATAAAAGGATTGAGAAGTTAGATTTTCCAGAGCGAGGGCTGAGTAGACTAGGGTAAGGTGCATCCCTCAGAAAATTTGGGTTTACAGATCATGAGATTGATCAACTTGTTTTTTCTATAAAAAGTGCCAAAAGTAGGAAAGCTGAATTAGAACTCTTCTGCCAAGAAAAACTGGGGCATCTTCAGCTCCATGAAGAAGGTGAAAGTAGTGGTGTCAACAAAACCCTTGAGGTAGATGTTATTGCCACTGAAGATATAGAGGAGGGATCAATGCCATACCTGCTAATTCATCCAACCCGTGAACCACTGCTCAACTGGACCAGTGCAGGATATGACTTCAAGCACACTAAGACTCAGGGTCCAGTCGGTTCTAAAATCACTACACAGTACACTGAAGATTCCATTTCTGTTGTTGAGTCTCCTTTTATTTGTACTTTTTTTGAATTTCCTTCTGTAAATGAAATTCTGCACTTTCAATATGTTGAGTCATTAGTCCTTCCAACTGTCAATGAAAATTCTGATTTCGAGTATGATTTGTCTCTTTATGATGATGCTCTTAACAAAATAACTGATGAATATCATGAATTGTTAAAACAATCTAAAGAAAAAAGAGCTAAACCTATGAGTGAGGACACTCGACTCATTAACTTAGGATCTGATCAATGCCCTAAAGAAATTAAAATTGGGGCAACCCTGAATGAAGAAGAAACCTCACAAATGGCCAGTTTGTTAAAAGAATTTACAGAGGTTTTCGCTTGGTCTTATGAAGACATGCCTATCATTGACCCAAAAATAGTACAACATCGACTCCCTACGTATCCAGATGCGAGGCCTATCAAACAAAAGGCTAGAAGAATGCGGCATGGGTGGAGTGAAAAGATTAGAGAAGAAGTAATTAAGCAATGGAAGTAGGATTTTTGCAAGTCATAAAGTACCCTCGTTGGTTGGCCAATATTGTTCCAGTTCTAAAGAAATATGGAAAAGTCAGAATGTGTGTGGATTTCAGAGATTTAGATAAAGTCAGTCCTAAAGATGACTTTCCTTTGCCTCATATTGATGTATTGGTTGATAGTATGGCAGGAAATGCTTTGTTGTCATTCATGGATGGGTTTTCAGTATACAACCAGATCAACATGCATCCTAAAGATATGGAAAAGACTACCTTCACCACCCCTTGGGGACCTATTGCTATAAGGTAATGCCATTTGGTCTAAAGAATGCTGGAGCCACATATCAAAGGGCCGCTACCACTATTTTGCATGATATGATTCATAAGGAAGTGAAAGACTACGTCAATGATATAATTGTCAAGTTTGTCAACAGACAAGGGCATATCCCAGCACTAAGGAAGTTTTTTGAAAGAATCAAGAAATTTCAATTATGGTTGAACCCTCAGAAGTGCGTGTTCGACGTTAAAGTAGGAAAGTTGTTAAGTTTCTTGTAAGTTGTAAAGTATAGAGGTGGACCCTATCATGATTAAAGCAATTAGGGACATGCCTGCACCTTAGACTGAGAAAGAGATACGAGGATTCCCTTGTCACATCCAATACATCATCCGTTTCATGGTAGTTGAAGAAGGAAACTCTGTTAACACATGGTAATTATATTTTGATGGGGCATCCAATCAAAGAGGGTATGGGGCAGGAGTGTTATTAATAACACCCGACGAGATCTATTTGCCTTCATCTTTTCGACTTGATTTTCCATGCACCAATAATATTGCTCAATATAAAGCATGTGCAATCGGTTTGGAGATAGCTCTGACAATTGGGGTAAAAAGGATCCAAGTGTGGTGACTCACCCATTGTAATCTGCCAAACTCAAGGAAAATGGAAGACCAAAGATGAGAAATTGAAGCCTTATCAAGAATATCTGGAGAAGATCTCTGAACACTTTGAAAAAATCTCTTTTGAATACTTCCAGAGAGATAGCAACCGGTTCGCCGATGCTCTTGCAACATTCGCATAAATGGTTGAGTGTAGTCCTATGGCCCAAGTAAGACCTTTTCTAATTGAAAGAAAGGTAAAGCCCATCTTTCACGGCTCTGTGAATGCCTTGATAACAGATGGAAGATCTTGGTTTGCTCCTATTGTGGACTTCATCAGGGAAGGGACATATCCTATGGAAGTACGATCAGGGGAAAAGAAGTTTCTCAGAAAATTTTCCACCCAATTCACATTACAAGACGATTTATAGTACAAAATATCATTCGATGGAATTTATATTTTGTGTGTGGATGAAGAACAAGCATAGACTGTGCTAAAAGAAATACATCAAGGTATCTGTGAGCCTCATATGAATGCAAGAATGCTAGCCAAGAAAATCCTGAAATTAGGATATTACTGGCACACAATGGATGCAGACTGTGTAGATTTCATTCAGAAATGCCACAAATATCAGATATTTGCCAATATCATATATATTCTGCCAACAGAATTGCATTCAATCAGTTCCCCTTGGCCATTCTCTACATGGGGTATTGATGTTATAGGAAAAATTACTCCTAAAGCATCAAATGGTCATGAGTTCATACTGGTAGCAATTGACTATTTCACTAAATGGGTGGAAGCACAGTTATGTTCAGTCCTCACTGCTACAAAGGTGGCTAAGTTTATTAAAGAGAACATCATTTGTCTACATGGGATCTCGTAACAACTGATATCTGACCAAGGCAACCATTTTCGAGGGCAAGTCGATAAACTTTGCACCAAGTTTGGGATTGGACAACATAAATCCACCACTTATCGTCCACAAACAAATGGGGCAATGGAAGCAGCTAATAAAAATATGAAGGTAATTCTCCAGAAGATAGTAGATACGCAAAGGGATTGGGTGGATCACTTACCGTATGCACTAGGAGCATATAGAACGTCGATTCAAACTTCTACAGGGGCAACTCCGTATTCCCTTGTATACAGAATAGAACCTATGTTGCCAATTGAGATACAAGTGCCCTCTCTTCAGGTCCTCATAGAAAGCAAGCTACCAAGAGGAGAATGGGTACAAGCTAAATATGATGAACTCAATCTGTTTGATGAAAAAATGATGAAAGCCATGGACAATTTTAAAAAGTATCAGTTTAGAATGGCACGAGCATTCAATAAAAATTTTCGTCCTCACAACATCGAAGTTGGAGATTTGATCCTCAGAGAACAAAGATCACATACATAAGATCTTCGGGAAAAATTCCGACCAAATTGGAGTGGTCCATTCACAGTAAAGAAAGTCTTGTCCGGAAAAGCTGTACTACTCATGGATTTGGGTGCTGATGAATTGTCAGGTTGGTTAATATGGATCAACTGAGAAAATATTATGTTTCAGTTCAGGGTAACCACTTGAACTACATTTGACCTGATTCCTCACAAGAGATACGTAGGCAACTCGGCATGTTCGTGTGCGACCATCTGTACCAAACTCTAAAAATAAAAAAATTCTTGGGGCATTGATTAGAAAAATAATATTAATAAATAAAAAAGAAGAAGAAAAAAAAGAAAAAAAAATTCGGAGTTATGTCACGAGTGTCCAAGAAAGAAAGCAATGCTTTAAGATCATCATCTTGCCATTTGGCACCATAATTACTAGACAGCTTGTTTTTCCTAGTAATTCATTTCTCCATCATCAATAGTCTACAAAAAATTTCCACTTGGCATTATCAATCACAAGTCAGATCATTCCCCACTTGTGGTTCTTTTTGTTCCATTTTCAAATGTAATATCTTATCTTCTGTGTACAAGTTGGAATTATGAAAACTTATTGGGGCATGAAATATTTTTCTATCTATCAGAAGTATCTTCTCATAGAATAAAAATATTTCTGAGCTTGTTGCCATGTCTTGTCTATGTTTATTTCACTTTTTTTGAAAAATATTTCGCTTGTATCATCCAGGAACAAATCAATTGTGGCTTTTCCCGGTGCAAATACTTTGGACGAGACTCTACGCAAGTGGACTGTGAATATGAACGTGGATGATTCTAGGCTATTGGAAGAAACAAATATTTAGGTTCTTAGCCAGATTCGATGCATGGAATTATGCCATAACTTGCTGAAGCAAGTTCCCAAGCATTGGGATTGTAACCTGCACGTGTTTAAATTTGGTTCAGGAGAAATTTGTCCAACTCTGGAAGGATTTAGAGCCTACTTGCTCTCCCCACCCAAAGGGAAGCTTTTCCATCCTACTCTGCATGTAGACTACACTCAAGATATCCAAGAGTTCTTTGGATGGAACAGAAAGGAAATGAAAAACTCTATAGTTTTCCAGAAAATAGACATCTTTGAAGTACCCAAAGCTTTTTCTCGACACAGACATTTGGAGGGAATGGATCAGTGGCGTAGAGGTAATGTCTATCTATTTTGTATGATAGCTCGATACTTGTTGTGTTATTCTAGAAGTGAAATTGTTCCCGCCATCATCAAAATAGTGTTACAACTTCGAGAAGGTTGCGACATTGTTCCTACAATCCTAGCTAAAACACTTAAAGGGTTAGACTAGATGGTCATTTCTGAAAAATTTGGTACAAATCACTACATGGGGTGTCTTGCTGCTTTCCAACTTTGGTTAACTGAGAAGCTACAACTATTAAGGCCTTTCAAACATAATAAGTTGACTGCCATCGAGTACCAGAAAAGGAGGGAAATTCCAGAATTCCACTTAATTGCTAATTGGCAGGAGTACTTTTAAGAGAAAATTGAAGATAATATCAAATGGACCTGTCAGTGGTCGCCAATTGAGAATTTTATTATGAATACCTCAGGATGCAATTATGTTAGGCTGATGGGTTTGACTCACACATCCTTTTATCTACCTACTCATCTACAGCGGTAATATCAGTTACCTCAAACAGATCCAGGAGAAGTAGTGAACTTTTATCCCTCGGAGAATCTATCCACTGGTATCATAGATCTGCTGACAAATTTGTGGCGAAGGCAGCTGGTTTAAGGTCTTTTAGAAGAAAAAGTTCCAAACACTTAAGTGAAGACAGTTGAAGATCTGGTTTTTTGGTTTATTGTATTTCATGTAACTGTTTTTCTTTTGTTGTAAACCTGAGCTTGGAGTTGAATTAAATTTAGCCTTTTCTATCTACCTTCACATGAGTGGTGGGAATAAAAAAAAATTGGGAAACTTATGTAACCTAAACAAAAGAATAACATTGTTATAACATAACAAAATACCATCATCCATTGCATCCTTGCATGATATGTACTAACCTATGTTTGTTTAGGTAAAAAAGAAAAAAAAGAACGTTTAAGTGACCAAAAAGAGCGTCATTTTTACAAACAGTGCCAGAAAATGCCAATTGCATTGTAAGAATGATATAATAAGAATGTCATCTCCATGACAGCGCTAGAAAGTGTCAATTCCTTGACTAAGATGTCATTATAAGAATGACATTTCAGTGCCAAGATGCATATGAAAATTCTTTTTCCACGGCAACGCCGAAAAGTGCCAATTTTTGCCTCATTTTCCATGACAATATTGGAAAATATTAATCTTAGTGTCAATTTTCAGATCAACAGTATTTAGAAATGTTACAAAGAAGTCAATCGGATCAGATGGGCTAAGGTATGTTATAAGAAAGATATCCTTACAATTTCTCCAGTGAGTTTGTCTCTCAGGTATGTATTCTCTTCCTTGTTAGAAATGATTGCACTTTGAGATAATTCCCTCATGCTTGCATTCTTGGCCAAGTCCAGGACATTTCATGTATGATCCAGTTCTAGTGGTATGATATACCAATACTAGTCAATTGGATATATCGTCATATTAATTTCTTGTTTTCGTCGAATTTTACCATCAGAGTCTAATCGCTCGCCTTTTGCATTGCACCTCCGCTATCCCTGAGGATATGGCAATACATGCTCTAAGGTGACAAAATTTTGTTGTTCTTTTCTTTGTCCTTCGGCTATTGCACAGTCTCGACCAAAGAGAGGTATTCTGTAGACACCAAATTTTATCCCCCTAGGCAATAATGAATTACAGGTAATGAGGAGATATATATTCTCTTTCGAAAAGAAGTTGAATTTTTGGCACAAATCCAGACTATCCTAGAACTTGTGATTGGTCAAAATTTAAATGATGCGAGATGTGGTCATTAATACCTTTTCATAGAAAGCGAAAATCAAGCCTAGTAGGTGCTCGATTCCTGTATCATTGGAAAGTATTCGGAAATACGGTCTCATTGATATCTTATATGAAAAAAATGGATACCCAGGTGTGCCGTAATGCCTACTTGAACTTTGAACCGTTTAAACCAGAAAGAACCAAACCAGATCAAACCCTAAACCCTTAACCAGACCAAACCATGAACCAGATCAAACCCTAAGCCAGACCAAACCTTGAACCAAACCAGACCAAACCCTGAACCAAACCAGACCAAACCATAAACCAAACCAAACCCTGAACCAAACCAGACCAAACCTTAAACCAAACAAACTAAACCCTGAACTAGACCAAACCCTAAACCAGACCAAACCCTAAACCAGACCAAAACCCTGAACTAGACCAAACCCTAAACCAGACCAAACCCTAAACTAGACCAAAACCCTAAACCAGACCAAACCCTAAACCAAACCAAACCAGACCAAACCCTAAACCAAACCAAACCAGATCAAACCCTAAACCGAACCAAACCAGACCAAACCCTGAACCGAACCAAACACGACCAAACCCTAAACCGAACCAAACCAGGCAATACCCTAAACCGAACCAAACCAAACCAAACAAAAACCCTAATCAAAACCCTAAACTCTAATCAAAACCCTAAACCTTAATTTAAACCAAACCCTAAACCCTAATTTAAACCAAACCCTAATCAAACCCTAGACCTTAATTTAAACCAAACCCTAAACCCAACTAGAACCCGAACCTAAACCTGAACGCAAAACTTAAAATTAAACCCTTAATCAAGCCTTAATCAAACCTTAAAATTGAACATTAACATTAAATTAAAATTAAACTTTAAATCAAAACCTTAACCAAGCCTTAATCAAACCTTTTCCTTAAAATCAATGTAAAATTAAACCTTAAATCAAACCAAAATCAAAACTTATGATTAAACCTTAAAATCAAAACTTAAAATTAAACCTTAAAATCAAACCATAATTCAAACCTTAATCAAACCAAAATCAAACCTTTAATCAAACTTAAATCAAACCTTAAATCAAACCAAAATCAAACTTTCAATCAAACCATAATTCAAACTTTAATCAAACCAAAATCAAACTTTTAATCAAACCATAATCCAAACCTTAATCAAACCAAAATCAAACTTGTAATCAAACCAAAATCAAACCTTGAACTTAAACCGAACCCTATCCAAACCAAAACTTACCGACTGTTATTGACAAGATAAGAACTCCACCAAAGGCTACTGCTGCCCAGGCTAGGGAGTAGCCCCCGGTCTAGGGGAGTAGCTAGAGGTGTGAGGGTGCCACAGGGTAGTTCAAAGCCTCACAGGGTACCACGTACTATTTCAAAGCTTTACATGGTGATACGTACCTATTTTCACTACACAACTAGGTGACACAACTACTAACGGGGTGGCACGAAGGGGGGGTTCGTGTAAACCCTTACACAGATTGTGTAACGGATTACAAATCCATGCAACCCCTTACATGGATTTGTGGGGGGCTTACACGGATTTCCCCCCCCCTCAAGGCCTTGGGTGTTTTTACACCCCTGCCCCTCCTCTCCTATAAATAGTGACCCCTGGGTCACTATAAACCCCCGACAAGAAAGTAACAGGCAGAAAAGAATAGATAGAAAACAACAGAGAGCAAAATCCCTGAGAAAAATCCCTAAAATTGTTCCAAAAAAGGGAGAGAGAAGAAAGAAAAATAGTAAAGAATCCTAAGCTAGCTGAAGTTGACTGTCTCATTGCCGGAAGCCCAGGCCAGGTTGTCCATATCAGGTTAGTATTAAACTCCTATTTGAATTCTTTTTATTTAAATTCAATACTTTTTTTATGGTGCCGAAGCTCTGCCAAAATTTCTGAGTTGATTCCAACCCTAGAAATATGGCGTGGAAGCTCTACCCAAACTTCTTGGGCTGATTCCAACCCTAGAAAAACGGTGCAGAAGCTCTGCCCAAAATTTCTGAGCTGATTCTAACCCTAGAAATATGGCACTAATTCCAACCCTATAAAAATGGCGCGGAAGCACTACCCAAAATTTCTGAGCTGATTCCAACCCTAGAAATATGGTGCGGAAGCTCTGCCCAAAATTCCCGAGCTGATTCCAACCCTAGAAAAATGGCACGGAAGCTCTGCCCAAAATTCCCAAGTTGATTCCAACTCTAGGAATACGACGCGGAAGCCCTGCCTAAATTTCTAGGATTGATTCCGATTCTAGAAATATAGTATGGAAGTCCTATTTAGATTCCCGAAAACCAGAATTCGTAGTCACACCCTAGCAAAAAAGCCTTGTCAACTTTCTTACCCAGGTGCCGAAAGTTTTTAATTTCTCCAAGAAAGAAAAAATAAATAAATCATTGCCTCTGAATTTAGGAAAATTATCTAAAAAATTCACCATTTTCATCGATTATTATCATGTGAATATTATATTGTAATTTCATTTGCCTAATTTCTGTATATATTTGTTTTACATGTTTATTGCATAAAATAAGGATTTATTGTTGTAGTTTTATGTATTAATTTTAGCATCTGTCCATTAAATGTAGTTTTTTGCATCATTTTATATGTTATCGCATGTATTCCTCACATAAAATAACGATTATGATTTTCCTGTCATAGAACATAGCACGTGTATGTAGGTAAGATAATTACATTTCTCATTATTTTATGTAAATTTTATTATTTTATGTGGAATTCTTTTAAGCAAGTTAATGTATATGTGTTTACATTATTTCGTATAATAGAACTTCTGTGCTAGCTTAGACTGTTAAAATTCTCAGGTGAAATCCAAGGTTTTGGTAGAAAGACCGAGAATTTCGGGCGGCGTGGGTGCCTAACACCTTCCCACACTCTTAACCTGACACAGACCCCTATCTCTGGAACAGACCAAAGTATGAAGTCAAATTAGGGGGTTCTTTCCTTTCACAGGAAACCAACCTCCTACTCTAGCTTAATCCCTCGATCGAAATTGGGCTCCACCATAGGGTTCTAGGCCCTGAATCCTAAATGGTGACTCCAAACATTATGCTTTCCCCATCCCTCTAATAGTCGTCAGACCATGATTTGGAGGCCATTCAATCTGAGGCAGGCCAGAGGTGACAAGTGAAGGATAGATGGAAAAAGAGAGAAAAAAGAGCAAAAAGATATTTTCCCTTACAGTTTCCCTATAACAGCTAGTTCATCTGATAGAGACTTGGCTTAATGGAGAAACTGAGTAATAGTTTCATTTGGTTTTTGAACCAAATTTTGAAGAGAAACATTGAGGGACAAAATCCTTGTAGTTGAGGGAGAGTTGAAAGTAGCAGGGAGTGCATCCCGGATTTCCTTGCTTGTGGTCCGTCCAGCTACTAGTGATAAGGCCTCTTCAGAGAGAGATGCAATGAGGAGACTCATGATGGATGCATCTTGTTCATGCCAAGTCTTGTCTTCAATTGAATCTTGAGGGCAATGTAGGTCACCGGTAACATAATCAAATAGGCGTTAGCCAAAAGGGGAGGAGGGGTTTTGGGATCAACCATGAGGGAGAGATGGGTGCTGGGTTTCTTTGCTTTTTTTTTTTTGGCAACAAAGAGTGGGAGGCATGGGTGAGGAAAGAGGTAGGGGAGATTGGGAGAGAATGTAGGGAGAGAGTGGCGGTGGTTACTTGCTTGTCTGTCTCTCCTTTTTTTTTTGAAGGAGAGAGGGTGGTGTGGGTTAGGGGAGTGAGGAGAGAGAAAGAAAAGGGGCTTGGTGGGGGGTATTAGCTCGGTGGAGCTTGTATGGCTTCTGATACCATGTTAGAATGATGTATATTTCATTCATTCTCTTGCTTGTACAATACAGAGTTTGTATAGAGTTTACAGAAAGTGAATCATAGTAGAACTCTATCATCACATGTGAGTAGTATTGTAGAACTCTATCATCACATGCGAGAAGTAGATTAGGACTCTATATTACATGTAAGAGTTATACTCCAACTCTGATATCCTAGTGATAGACTTGGAGTGCAAGTTAATCTCTATGGTTTAAGATAGTGTTTGTGTACAAGTAAAATAGTAGTCCAATAAGAGACCTTGTGAAAGAGAGTTTTGTGTCCAATGGAACTCCTAGATATTAGGAGAGATGTGGTTGTGTCTGAGTATGACTTAATTGTTTTGATAAGTATGAGACATTCCCAGAAAGGTAAAGGGTTCTTTAACTCCAATGATCCTATGATGTCTTATAGTAAGTAGAAAGATATGAATACATGGAAATGATTTCCACAGCATAACTAGGAGAGGAAGGCAATAATGAAAAATAAGATCTCTGCAAGTGGGAGTAGAGAGACTCAATTCTCCACGTAGTCGATGAAAGTACCATGAAGCTGGTCAACTGGTAGAGCTTGCGATGGTTCAAATGTCATCGGCACACCTTACAGATGGTTCCAAGGAGTGGGATGATCACACACCTTGCAGATGGTTCTGAGATAAGTTGTTGACGGCAATGGTAAGATAATTGTATGAAACTGTGGGATGATCGATCTTTTGTAGATTTTGAGAAGAAAGAGGGATTTTCTCCATCGAGCGAGAGTAAGATCCGGTTCCAGTGGGAAGTGGCCACTTGCCCAATTTTCTTCAAGTGAGATATTGTGATTCATGTGGTTATACTGCTATCTGAGACACCATTGGAATTATCCACATGATCATCTATCTGCCACGTGTTGCACTCTCCTACCACACTATAGATTATATTGCACACCCAATGCTATAGAGGATATGAATCCAGTAATGTGTCCTAAGGTTTCACCTTAAAAGTTTGCAACCAGGGATAATTAAAATAGGGCATTCTATTCACATGATTATTGCATCGTGACTGGAACTCTAGATACAAAATACATGTACTCATATATAGGTTTATCGAACAAGATCATTTCAAAATGTTGTATGGATTAATTTCAATCATTATTGCAGCAATTACTTCCCAACCCTGAGAGGTCCTTACCTTTGAAACAAGTTATTATGTGTTTTGGTGTGTTAATGGTTGTCATATGTCCCCTTTGGCTATATACATAATGTTGGATTCACGATGCATATATTTTAATAGAAGTGATGTTCAATCTCGAATCTATTACTGAATAGATTTCTCATATTGATCCCAAATCTAGTGAAAGACGACTTGAAGAGTTACAATCTTTGAGGATTTTACATATTCAGCCTCTAAGATGATTTTTTTTTTTGCTAGTGACGGGTATCCTGGCCTTCGACCTGATAAGATGACTTAAAAATTACACGAATGTGATGATAGTGCAATAACTAGAGTTCTGAACTTGTTTTGCCTACTCTATCTAGGCCACTTCACCTCGATCCTTCCCACTTCCTGTTCCTCTGAACATGCATGCTATCATGGTACCACATTAAACTCATGTTGCCATAACAGTCATACACATAAGGATGGAATGCCATTGCTAATAATGACCACTCACAGGATGTTGCTAACAATGACAACTCTTCAATCATGCTTGTTGTTGTCACTGTTCTGAAATCACATGCCCAAAATTTGGACAATAACGTAACCCTTACTCAGACCAACAATTCGATCAGTCCCCAATGGAGTTGTCATAGAGCCAGTTTATATATTTTGTAGTGCAGTATGGATTCAAAAACACATTCTACCAGGTGTATAACCGCTTAATATGGACACAAAAGAGAAATACAATGCAAAGGGAAGGCGCCATTTTTTTTTAAAATGGTAGTGAAACTCTCTATGGTTTCAAAGAGACTTAATGTGTCTTTGAAATGCAACATAACTTTCCAGGGTTACAGGGTTAGAACTAGGGTTGTCAATCAATCGGGCTCAGTCCGTCTCGATTTGGCCTAACCAGTTTTGAACGGGCATAGTTTTGGTGGACATGGTATGATTTATAATCGGGCCTGTCGGTCTCAAGATATAAACGGGCTTTTGCCAAGCCTTAGTCGGGCTGCAGACATTTATAACATTAAACGGGCTTTAACAGGGCTTCATTGGTGGTGAAAGTGGACAAATCAAATGATTGGTCGATCAAACTCAAGTTCATCTTTCTTCATCTTCCTATTCCGCCATGGAACCACTTGCTTGAGCCCTTGATAAATGCGAAAATTAATACAAAGATGTAAAAGGCTTCACAATCATGAACTATGTTCATGTTCTTATTCTTTCCTTCATGGCAGTCCTGAAGCTAACAATACACTACAATAGTAAAATATACAGAAATCTGAAGCTCTCCGCTATGAAGAAGACGGGGCGAAATTGTTAACACAACTTTCCTTTCTTTTGTCTTTTTTATCTTTTTTTTCTAAAGATTGGATTGCCCAACGGGGGCAGCTATGAATAAGTCAAAATAGAGATTGGCTTGTTGTCTTTTAGCGATCAGAACAATACCCTTAGATCACTGAGCTTCTCTCACAGTGCAAAACAAACAAATGTCTCACAGAGCAAAGCAGCAATGGAGGGCGGGGGATGAGATAAAGTGGAGGAGAAGCGGAAGAGACGAAGTAGAGGAGGCAGAGGAGCAGCCACTCACCACAATAGTGGAGGTCGACCAAAGGGAAACGAAGAGGGTTAGGGACTAAGAGTTTTGGGATTTTCCTTCCTCAGACTTTAGTTTATAGGTAGTGAGGTTAAAATGGGAATTCAAGTATAATTAAGGGAGTCGGGCTAGGTCAGGTTTAAAGGGGTCAGTCTATGTCGGGCTTGTAAATATACCGGCTTGGTCGGGCGCCCGACCCTTGCACCATGTGTTACCTATTTATAAACGTGTTGGGGTGAAGCTCCACATGTTTATTAAATGGGCTAGTCCAGGTCGGGCCATAAATGTGTCAAGCTCGATCGGACCTGTTGAGCCGGGCTTGAAATTGACACCCCTAATTAGAACACTTCAAGGCTCAAAACTACTCAACCGAACAATAATTTCGTTCATTCAATTTCTCAGTATTTAATAGCCAAATTGGCTTACATTTATAAGAAATAAAACCCTAATGCTCAAGGCTTAATTGCAATCACAATCAATGGCCGGGATTAAAGACTAAAAGGCAATGAGAATAAACTCAGTATAGCCCTAACCGAATTAGGCTCTCTTGCACATTATTGCTATTAAAATAAAATGCAAACCTAGGAGGGGTAACTTGGTAGAATCATGAGCTATGAGTTGTCCTTGCTTGGTGAATTGAGGAGATCCTCCATGGTCAATATCATTCCTTAAGTAAAGATTCGGATGTGATGGCGATTAGTACTACAAAATTAAAAACTGATAGGAAACTTGCTGTTAACAAAGAAATGGTTATATTGCCAATTTGATCCTCCCTTGATATACTTGTCATTTTCAGAATGGGTAAATATATGAAAACAATATTCATTATTGAAGCAAATCGGATGGGAATCCTTTGACAATCGGCTAGGCTACTGTTGTGGCCTTGCCAAACTGGGTCTGCATCATTTTGTGGGCCGTAGACCCTAGTCTTCACTCTATCTCTCTCTTCCTAAAGAGGTAAGTTAGAGAGATCGTGAATCTCTTCTTCCTCTTTGGAGAGGAAGGTCCAGTGTTCTCACAAACTCCCATTAGACTTTGTTAGTTGTCCAGACCAGAACCATACTTTTTTTTGCCGCAAGGCATGTGAGTGGTCGAGGGAAGGAGATGTGGTGGGTGGGCAGCAGAGGGAGAGGAGCAGAAGGAAGAAGAAAAAAAATGGGGTGGGGTGGGGTGGGGTGGGGTGGGGGGGGGGG
>NW_024869130.1:25629-35060 GCF_013358625.1 Macadamia integrifolia
GGGAATAAAAACTACCCACTTGCGTAGACACAGGTAAGCGCAAACCCCATGCGCTGAAGATGATGCAGTGGCTAAAGTTCTCTTACCCAAAAAACCAAAATTCCTAATTAAAAAAGAGAAAGAAATATAATGAAGGGTAAAAAAGGACAGAAAAAGATTGTTGCAACAATTAGTTGTAACAACCTTTGTTAAAATTTAAAAAACTTTTTTTTCTTTTTTTGGTAAGGCTATATGTGATCCCATGTGAATGTTAATACTAATTAAATTTTTTACCATATTAAATTTGTTAACTAGTTATGGAATGACTTGGAGTTTCTTTTTTAGCTAAAGAATGATTTGGAGTTGGTGATATAATCACATAGGGTCATGAATACTAAGATTTCTTTTTTAAGCAGTTTGAAAATTTTCCTTCTCTTTCCTTTAATTCCCCTTGTAATCAAACAAAACCTAAACCTTTTCATTTTGTATTTCAGTGATTATTATGCTATTTATGTTTGTTGAAACGAAAAAAGATTAGTGGTAGTTACCTGCATCATAATAGCTAATACACTTGAAAAGAAAGGGCATCAGTGGCAGTTTTGACAGTACATGAGGTGGATTGCACTCATTAAGTCGGGTGGTGCATTTGCCTTATCGAGATGGGAAGATCTGGTTGTAACAAAATTTGATATATGATGGTTTTAAGTATTTAATCTTCCCAACATTAATGCCTTTGCTCGCACTCTCATTGGCCCCGCAACAAGATCTCTCACCTCATATATATTGCGGGATTACCCAAAAAAAAAAAAAGAATTGCAAGGTTTGGAAAATTTATTCCTGTGCTCAAGGTCACAAGTTAAATGTAATCAACTTTGGTTACAAACCAGAAGACTAATAGATAATATGGTACTAAACCACTACAAAGACTATAGCTCATAAGTCATTCCCACCTTCAACAAACGTTTGCGAGGAATAGCATAGACTTCATCTTGTTGCCTTAAGCATCTTCTGAGCCCATTGTAAGCATAATCTATAATCAGCTTCTTCCCCCAGTTAGTTCCCTTCGAAGCCACCACCTCACTCTCACCAAACAAAGAGATTATGCCACCCTTCTTGCATTCATTATCCACGAATTGAATCTCCTCTAAAAATGTACCATCATCATTCTCATCTGCATCAATTCTCAACACCTCCCCTATAACACTTTCAGCGATAGTCCCTGTAATGATTCTCCCATTCTTAGGTGATTTTGCTTTGAAAAATTCCTCCCTAATAAATTCCTTCAACCTATTCACCAATGTTTCCTCGAATGATTCACGTTCCTTTTCCACATCTGTGTATCCATACCTCACTACACATCTGAACATACATAATTCATTAGGCTCAACTCGTCGGAACAAGAAACGCTCCTCAGCTGGGACCTTGCTTATAGGCAATGACTTGATTGATACAAATACGAGCACTCTGTGCATTGCTGAGACATTAGCAATGTAATGGGTAAAGATTGGGGAAATGCCTTGGACAAGCTCTGAGTAGAATAGGGCTAAACCTGGGACTCGTAGAATGTCCGGGTTGCTAGCTATCTCCTTGAGTTTCTTTATGGAAACTTTGTTATCTAACTCAAACATGTACTTCTTGCGGTACACGTAGTTCCAAACAAACATGACTGACATGAGGAATGCAGCAAAGGCTAATGGAAGGTACCCCCCTTCAGTGAATTTGTATAGGACCGAACTCAAGTAGAGTAACTCAACAAAGGCAATTGTTGATGCATAGAGGATAATCAATGCAAAATTTGTCTTCCATATCATGATCATCACAAGGATAAGAAATGTAGATGTGAGTGTCATGACAAATACCACAGCAAGTCCTGCATTCAAAGAGAAAAATTGACAATTAACAAACACAAATGATCTTAATGGAATTCACACATAACACTACCTAAAGGATCACTGAATTAGTACCATAAGCATTCCCAATTTTGAGTGTGTTCTTGAATCCAAGTGTGACACCAACACAAGCTAACATGAGTAAGTTGTTGATCTCTGGTACGTATACTTGGCCTTCGTATTTAGAAGATGTGTGAACAACTTTCACCCGTGGGAAACACCCAAGTGCAAGAGACTGTTGGACTATGGAGAAGGAAGCTGAGATCAAAGACTGGCTAGCAACAATAGCTGCCAACACTGCCACCACAAACATTGGCCAATAAATAGGTTCTGCAACATATTCACAATAGAATTAAGTTAGGGTTAACTCACGAAGTGCAGATTGCATATGTAAAACTTAGTAAGGAGAAGAAGAATCACTTGGAACTGATTTGTAAAAAGCAGCAGATGCATCAAGAGGGTGTTTCCTAAGATAGGCAGCTTGGCCTACATAGGCCAAGATAATGGAGGGAAAAACAATAGAACATGTGCTGATTTGAATCGAGCGAACATTGAAGTGGCCAAGATCTGCGAACAAAGCTTCTGATCCTGTTGTTGAATCATCAAAGACACATTGCCAATAAAGAATATGTTTCAATCGATGTGTTTCACAATCGTAGCTAGCAGTTATCAAAATCAGAGACAATAGTTTCTATTAAATTTGGCAATATGCTTACCTGTCAAGCATAGGATGACTCCCCCAAGTGAAATCCATGCATTTTTCTTAGTTCTTTGAAAATATTTCACTATGTACATTGGGTTAATCGCCTTGACAACAGTTGGATCATGTCTTATGAAGTTGTGGAGACCAATTACAGCAATAAAGAAGAACCATATTGTAAGAATTGGTGCAAATGTGTACCCAACTTTGTCTGTTCCAAACCTCTGAACTTGGAACAATAGGATTAAAATCCCTACAGATATCCACATGATTGTGTTATCTGTGAGTGAACTAGCAGCTTCCCTGATACCTCCTACTGCTGATAATACTGAGGGGGGGAAAAAAAAAAGTCATGCATAAACAACCATGTAATGAATTTTATCTCACACTTTCTCAGTTGATGTGGAATTATTTTTTTACCTGAAATGCATGGAGTAAGTATTCCATCCCCTAAAACCATGGATGTTCCAATCATTGTCATAAGCAAGAGAATGTACTTCGCAATTCTGCTATTTTCGAGGAAGGACTTCACAAAAGAAGCACGACGCAATCCGCTGTTTGGTAATTCAAGCCGGTAGTTCGATACATCTCTATCTTCAGCCTGATGATTTGGTGTGAAGCCCACCTTTGCATAGCGACATATAAGAGAATACAAAGCAAAGGTGCCTCCTACAAATGGTAGATGTTTAACAACAAAAAAGGTTTAACAATACTCAATTCTCAGTTGTTAACAGAGATAGAGAATCAAGAAAGAGACAAGTTAGGTAGATAATCCTATGCTTCTTTATTTATTTGTGTATAATGACATATTGAGGTAAGAAGATGATTGAGGAGAAGGCTTACCGTCACCATTGTCATGGGCTGATAAAACAATGAAGACATACTTGATCAAAGTGATCAAGGTAAGGGAGTAAATGATTAGAGACAATACCCCCAAGATATCTTCACTATGATCAATACCATTGGGAAAAATACCAGGAAGCACATATAGTGGTGATGTGCCGAGGTCACCATAGACGATTCCAATGCTCTGGAATGCAAGCTTCAATGTGGTTCCCCAATCCACAGCCTACAATTTAGCCA
Organism: Macadamia integrifolia; assembly: GCF_013358625.1. Lineage (NCBI taxonomy): Eukaryota > Viridiplantae > Streptophyta > Magnoliopsida > Proteales > Proteaceae > Macadamia > Macadamia integrifolia. Next base: position 29,281 of record NW_024869130.1, read on the forward strand.
AGAAATTTCATGATGTAGTGCGACTACAACAGCATGTGAATTATTTAAAGCCTCATGTAAAAATTGGAATGAAAAATCAAATCTTGACATTGAAACTTGATTGAAATAGTAATAGGAGATGATCATGAGTAACAATCTTGAAGCAATGCCAAAGAGGAAGAGGGGGAAGGGGAGAGGGAGAGGAAGAGGGAGGGAGGAAATGTTTTCTTATCCAAACAAAACATGCCTTAAACGATCTATGATTAAGGTACCCCGATGGGATCTTCCCGCTCTCCATGTCAAAAGAATCCAAGTGCATAAGCTTTCCCCATGAGAACTTCCTCCCTTTTAGTCCCTTTTCTCTCTCTTGTGGTTGCTCTTGCTGTTCATTTTTTTCTTCAATTTCATCCGTCACTCCATGATTCTCCATTGGATTACTCCTGCAAAATATTTGTATCAGTTCATTTCAATTTTTTTTTTCTTCTTTCAAAACGAGACACAAAAAGATACATCCTTAAAATTCAAAAAAATTTATAGAGCAGTTACACGATCGGCAATAATGTACTGAGCTGAATGTTGGGCAGTAAAGAAATAATATATAAACAAATTTAGGGCAACTGAAATAACAATGTTGAGATGAATGAGTGATAACGTTAGAAAAGATAAAATAAAGAATCAACAAATTATAGCTAATTTAGAAGTAACTTTAGTACATGATAAGTATGAGAAAGTCGTTTGAAGTGACATGGCCAAGTGCAATAGAACTCTTTGAATGCTCCAGTGTGGAGGGGTGATTTAACTCACATTGAGGAAGCTAAAAAAAACTAGTGGTAGGCTTCAAATGACTCAAAGAGAAATGATGAGGAAAGGCAAGAATAGCTTAAAAGAAGTAACAAGTATGGCATTGAGAAAAAGCTAAAAGTGAAACTTGAAATCTGAATCAGAAAGGAGAAACTTAATAATATTATTTTGAAAATTGCAATTGCACCTTAATATCTTGATCTGATCTATTCATTAAATAAAAATATATATACAATAAACCAATTTTATTTTATAAAATCACCTAGGATTACAACTATGTAACTACATATCTCCCAATTTATTCTTCAATAAACAGTGTGAGATATGTTTATGACCCTTATGAAGATTTGTAGTTGGAGAGAAGGAAAGACAAAAATAGGAGGATCAGTAGAAGATAGTAAAATTTTATCTTATTATAAGTGGAAAATAATAGAGAGATCCGCTGTCACAAAATATATAAATATATACAGATTTTGATTAATTAGAAGTTTACCTTATGAAAACAAATCTCACTTCATTAAGAAACAGATTCCAGCGAAAATCTCTTCAAAGAAAAACTTTCCCCCTCCCCTCCACTTACTCCATCTGAAAATTCTGCAACTGTTCTATAACTTCTCCTCTCCCCCACCTTTAAACCCACAATGGTCTTCCTGGTTTAGTCATTTTGTCAGAATCAACTGGAAAACCGAAAGAAGAAAGCCAGAAAAATGGTCTGTTCTTCTTGAATGGGTTTAACCAAGTGGGTAGGTCAGGCTTTAACATATAACCTCCCACATCCATAACAAAACCCTCTCCTACAAATAGGATTGCATTGCAAGTGAACAATCTCATAAAATAAATAAATGGAGAAAATCATGCCATGCCCCTAAAAAAATTAAGGGAAATAAAATTAAGGTCTGAACTAATTAATTAATATAATGAGTAAAGATGTTTCAATCTGCATCCCTTCGGCTCTCAAATGATCAGAAAAACCCTCCATCCCTTAAATCTCCATCTAATCAATCACTCCTTAACATATGAAGAGAAATAAAAATAAATCAAAATAAAAACTAGTACAAGTAGATGGGGTTTAAGAGATAGGCTTTCCATTAAACCTTATCTCTACCCTTCCCTAAACCATATACATTATTTCATGTGTGCATCAATGGCATCTTTTCCATCGATCAATGGGATCCATGGAACAATCCTTTTAACGATATCACAGATCATACAAGAACTAATAGAGCCAAGAGAGAACTTACATGTTATAAAGATTAGGTCCAAAGCAGGATACAGAGAGAGGAAAACCTTCTTCTTTAATTTACTGCTTATGCTTGCTTCCTCTTCTTCTTCTTCCTCTTCTTCTTCTTCTTCTTCTTAGAGAGAGAGAGAGAGAGAGTCGGGTATTGCTTTGGAATTGTAGGCTGGAGGACTCTAGATAGCAATTTATCCAAAAAAAAAAAAGAATCTAGATAGCAAGGAAATGATAAATGTTACGTAGTAACGTAAAATGGGCATGAAAGTGGTTTTATTTCCTCAACAGGTCAATGAGTCAAAATGACTCTGCGTGTGGGGGCCACATCGTTCTACAGATCAAATTCTGGGATCAAAATCCTCTGTTTTTTTCATCCATGTTTTTCTTTGTTTTGCTACCTACAGAATGCGACACGTGGACAACAAGGAGACCAGCGGTCAAGATTGGGTGAGGATTATTACATCCGGTACGTTGGTCTTAAAGTTATCCACGTGTCGCGTTCTGCGGGTAACAAAACAAGAAAAAACAGAGGATTATTTTCCCAAATTCTGGGGAGGAGGAGGACATGTCCATTTTAATTTTGGTATTTTTCAGTCTTCATTTTTAATATTAGCGTATTATTCACTCTCTTTTTTTATTTTTATTGGTAATATTTTGGTATTATTAACTTACTATAAATGCCTTTTTTTAAGGTAGGTGAGGGTGGGGGAAGGGGGAAGGGGGTAGAAATTTACTTGTTTAACCTCTAATTTAAGGAAAGGAGAGTAAGGATTTAAAATGCACATTAGACGCAGTCCGCACACATTTTCAGAGCTGGCATTGATTCCTTGCCAAATCATGGCATGCCACGTTTGCTAGACGTCACATTCCCCTTCTACTTCTGCCTAAACATGCTATTAACTGATTCCCAAGTTGCCCTAGATCTAACGGACGTGAGTTAATTTGTTGCCCTTTCTTTGTTATTTGGATGGCAGATACACTAACCCTACTTATTTAGACTGAATCTTGAAAATTTTCCTTCACCCATGGTGATACATTCAAAAAATTGTCATTATTACTTTCTCATTTTTATGCCTTGGAAAAGCTTTCCTTCACTAAGCGGTAATAGAGATGGAGTGAATGAATTTTCATTCACAATTCACCATGGCCTTAGAGAAATTCTTTCCTTCATTTATTATGATGTTATTAATGTTTCTTACCAAAAATAAATTTATTTATGTTTCTTGGGGAGAGAAAAAAAAAAAAAAAAAAAGGGAATAGTGAATGGGTGACCTTTGGGGACCTATTCTGGCCTTCCACATGACAAGAAAGAGCATGTAGGGTCATTAATGACAATACATTTGGTGGTTTTCACTCTTCAAGCTGGGTTATGGCCTTAGAGAAATTCATTCCTTCATTTATTATGATGTTATTAATGCTTCTTACTAAAAATAAATTTATTTATGTTTCTTGGGGAGAGAGAAAAAAAAAAAAAGAAGGGAATAGTGAATGGGTGACCTTTGGGGACCTATTCTGGCCTTACACATGACAAGAAAGAACATGTAAGGTCATTAATGACAATACATTTGGTGGTTTTCACTCTTAAAGTTGGGTTGTGATCTAACTAACTTAGTATCTTGGTGAACGGAGGTTCACACACAAAAATGTTCTTATACGTTCTTAGTCCATGGATTTAGAATCTATTAAATCGAGAGAGAGAAAATTGATTCTAAATCCACAAATCAGAGTCGTTCTCATACATTCTCGTACGTGAACCTGATCCACTCTCGGTATCTTCTGGGAGACATTGTTTCCACAAAAATTAAAAAGGGAAAAAGAAGACAGGCAAGCTACATGCAGACTGCCACTTGCTTCTAGGGAAATAAAAATCTCACCATGTGGGATGCCACCATGCATGTTCTCATTTACCCTATGCTAGATTAGTAAATGTGTCAATTGGTATGATTTTAAAATTTTGATACGGTTGATTTTGTGTAGAAGATAGAAAGGAGAAATTAAAATCATTTCGTAATGAGAACTCAAATGCAATTTCAATATCAAAATCGTACTAAATCGATACAATATTATTCGGTTGTATGACCGATTCTTATTCGGTTCAATATGGTTTCGGTAACTTTTTATACAGTTTCATAAACCGTATCTTATATACATATAATATATGCTGACGTCTATAATATTAATTGTTACAAATATATACTTAATGCAATTAAGGAATAGATACCGAACTGTTTTACCTTAGATACCAAAACCATTTCAAGTAAGATTCATTTTTTAATACTGAAATCGTGCCAAATTTTATATAGTTTTAAACTGTCAGATTCAATTTTTTTATTCCAGCTATTTTGGTCCCAAATTGACACCCTTAGCGCTGGTGTAGTGCCATACAGCTTGACAATGATTCCCCCCACCAAAAAAAAAGTACAATTCATCCCTTCATTTATTATGATGTTATTATTGTTTTTTACCAAAAATAAAATCAATTTATGTTTCTCATGGAGAAAAAAAAAAAGGGAATAGTGAATGGATGACCTTCAGGGACCTATCTGGCCTTACATATGACAAGAAAGAGCATGTAGGGCCATTAATGACAATACATTTGGTGGTTTTCACTTTTAAAGTTGGGTTATAATCTAACTAGCTAGGTATCTTGTGGGAGACTGTTTCCACAAAAATTTAAAAGGGAAAAAGAAGACTGGCAGGCTGCATGCAGATTGTGCCCCCGCTTTTGGGGAAATAAAAATCTCACCATGTTGGATGCCACCATGCATGTTCTCATTGACCCTGTGCTAGACTAGTAAGTGTGTCAATTGGTATGGTTTTAGCAATTTGATATAGTTTCCATTTGGTATAAAAGATAGAAAGGAGAAATTAAAATCATTTCATACTAAGAACTCAAATGCAATTTCAATATAAAAAACGTACCAAGTCGATACAATATTATTCGGTTGCATAAACGAATCTTTATTTGGTTCAATACGGTTTCGGTTACTTTTTATACGGTTTCATAAATCATATCTTATATGTATGACATACATAATATTAATTGTTACAAATGTATACTCAATGCAATCAAGGAATAGATACCAAATTGTTACATGTGTACTGAACTGTTTTGCCTTGGATACCAAAACCATTCCGAGTAAGACTCATTTTTTTAATACTAAAACCGTGCCAAATTTAATTAGATTCAATTTTGTATGGTTTTAAACGTTCGGATTCAATTTTTCATTCTAGCTATTTTGGTTTAAAATTGTATGGTACGGTTAAAGAAACGGCTCAAGATTGCAGGTTGGAAAGTCGAAAGACTGCTCCCATCTTCAAAATGATGAATTATTTTTCACACACAGGAGTATTCTAATTTGAGAAAGCTTGATAATGCATCAGATGTTGGAGATGACATGAGTGACCGAGTATATACCATTGACTCTGTCCATAATGGAGTATCTTATAACAAAATTGCTGAGAACAAACCTGCTATTGGAATCTGTGAAGAGCAGGGGGAACGATCAGGTTTCACCGTTTGCAGGCCCTCTCAGATCTGTGAGCTACCGAAGAATGTGTCATTGAACACGAAGGCGGGCGCGAGCGAGAAAGAGAGGAGGATAAATTTTTTTCCCATTATTTTTCTGTTAGGTTCTGCTGGTCGCCGCGAGGTCCTGCGGGTCGCCGTCGATCACCGATGCCGCCACCATTGCTTTGAAAGATGGCCAATGATCCAAATCTATCAATTTAGGTGAAATAAATAATAACTTATTACAAGGGTATT
>NW_024869130.1:38624-39144 GCF_013358625.1 Macadamia integrifolia
CCCCCCCCCCCAACACACACAAGAAAAAAAAAATACATGTTTCAAACTTGCATTATATGAATAAAATAGAGGAGGTTGACTCCAAGATGATGAAGTGACCAGGGCTTGAACAAAACTGGATCCTTAAACTCATTGTTCCAATATATCATACTACAATATAAAAGTACGTACTCCCCTTCTTTGGTATACTTTTCAAAAAGACCAAAAAACCATTGACATCTACCCAAAAAAATTTCCAAATGATCAAAAAACAATGAAAAAAAATCTCCAAATGACAAAAAACCCCTCAAAATGGAAGATGAAACAAATAATAATTATATAATTCACTATAATCCTCTATAATTATTATTAATAATAATAAACTCACTATAATTCTCTCTCTCTCTCTAAACGTGGAGGAGAAAGGGAGAGAGTATAGAGGAAATAGAGAGAATTATGGAGAATGGGGAGGGAATGAACAATTATAGATATATTAAAAAAGTAAATATGGAGAGAGATATACTAAAAAAAAAAAAACCCT
>NW_024869131.1:0-12359 GCF_013358625.1 Macadamia integrifolia
TTGAATGAAAACTATTCAATTTTCACTTTTTTTTTTTGCTTAAGATCAGCAAAGTATATTTATACAAAATGAATGAAAGAATACAAACAACCCAGTTGGGAAAAATAAAAATCTCAATCCCTACCCCACCGTCGGCATGGCCATCGACAGGGAGGAATTGAGACCCGAAAGAAAACCAACACAATGGGAAATTATTCAAATCGGAATCTTGGTTTTCCTATAGCGTCCCATTCAATATCAGAAACTACAAAAAGAGTAGGCGCTATCCACTCAATAGAAGATTTCGATATTGCTGCGTGCTTCGCTAATCCATCTGCCACAGTGTTGACCTCCCAGTAGACATGACGAATACTCCATTTGATCCTCTGAAAATAATTTTCAAAGAAAAGCCATAGCTATCTAAAATTTCAAGGGATCTGCCCCTTCTCTTTTTTAGCTTTAGGTCAGAAATGAATATATTAAGAAAATAAAAGAATGGAATAAGAGGCCTAAGCCATACAGAGCAGCGAAAAAGAAAAGAAAAAAAACTCAGCACCCTTTTCCACCTTCGGCATTGCCATCGGCAGAAAATGGGCGAAGACAGAGTCCAAAAGGACCCAAAAAATTATGAGAACCAAAATCTTGGTTTTCTGGTAGCATCCCAATCTATGTCATAGAGAAAGAACCTTGGGGGAGAATTCCACACTTTAGATGATCTTGTAGATGTAGCATGCTTAGCAAGGCCGTCAGCAACTGTATTAGCTTCTCTGAAGCAATGATGAATGGACCATTGAATTTTGTTTAAATACCTCAAATGGAAAAGCCATTTTTGTCTAAAGCACCATGGAATTGATCTTTTAACAATGCATCAAACTACAGCTTGAGAATCACATTCCACTGCAATCCTTGATAGATTCATTTTTCTTGATAATTTAAGAGCTTCAAAAAGTCCAGCAAATTCAGCCCAAAAATTTGTAGCAATTCCTTCGAAAGATGAGAAGCAAATCAAGGGGGTTCCACAATGAGATCGAATTATGCCTCTTGCACCAGAGAAACTCGGATTCCCTAAGGAGCAACCATCAATATTAATCTTGAAGCACCCCATGGGAGGGCTAGACCAAGAAAGTTCTTCAATTCCTTTAGAGCGAGGAGGAGATCCTTCATAGAATTGACCGAAACCGGGTTTATGTGGGAGAGATCTTGCAGGTCATTGATTACCACCTTAATTTCCAAACTCGGCACTTGACTAGAATTATCAAATCTTCTTTGATTTCTTTCCAACCATACCTGGTAACAAACATATATCAGTGATGCATTCCAGATCGATTTTAATGGAGAAGAAATAGTTTTCCATTTCCACCCTGAGAAGAGCTCTTGAATGGAGGGGAAGCCAACCCAGCAACAGTCAAAGACCCTAAGGAGTTCCATCCATACCAAAAGAGTAAATCGACAGTGAAGAAGAATATGGGAAAGAGATTTTGAGTCAGCATGACATAGAGAGCAGCAAGACGCCATAGACACCGATTGAGCCATGACTTGCTCATCAGTGGGAAGCCTACCATGGACAATCCTCCAACCAAAGGTAGAGGCGCGAGGGGAGATACCCTTTCCCCAGATCTGGTTAAACCAGGATACGCAAGGGCCTTTAGAACGAATGCCTTCCCAAGCCGATCTAACAGTGAAGGATCCCAATTGGGATAAGGACCAAACACACTGATCAGATTGAGCTATTGCTGGCAAAGGGAAATCTCTGATATAAGAAATGAGATGACTTAGAGAAGGAGAGTGAACTCATTGGAAGATCCCACTCCCCATCATGAATAAAGTCCGCCACTTTAACCACCATTACCATTGTCTGATTAGAAGAATTGACAGAGCATCGATGATAGAAGAATCTGAGAGCCAACGGTCAACCAAAAATGATTGAGTTGCCATTCCCAACCACCCATCACTCTTTTGAACAAACATAATCCCAAACCTTTTTTATACTAGGCCAAATAGAAGAGCAGATGTATGAATTTTTTAGGGTACCATCTAGCATTAGGAAGCGCCCTCTAAAAAATTTAGCTACAAGAGAATTATCAGATTTAATAAACCGTGCCAATTTGGCAAGCATGGACATATTAATATCTCTCAACCTTCGAACGCCCAATCCTCCTTCCGATTTCGGCTTGCCTACATCATTCTATTTCACAGTTATAACTCTCTGCGAATCTGAGTCCCCACTCCAGATAAAATTTTTGATCCATCGCTCCATGGAAACAATGACAGAAGAGGGCCAATAGTATATGGCAAAGTGGTGTATTGGAATACTGCCCATTACAGACTTGACTAATTCAACATGGCCTGCCATTAACAACATTCTGCCTTTCCACCCTACCAGCCTTGACTTGAATTTATCCACTAAAGGTAAGAGAAAATCTCTTTTCAACTTGCTTCTGAAAATTTCCACTCCCAAGTAGCGAGTGGGGAGCTTGCATTCTGGAATATTAATAACCTCTTTGAGACGCCTTTTCCTATGAGTGGAGATTTTTTCAAAGAAAATTTTGCTTTTTTCCATACTGATAACCTGAACGCAGTACCTTTGGTACTTGTCCAAAAACTTCATTAAATGTCAGCTCTACAATAATAAAGACAAAAATGTCATCGGCATAAAGCAAGTGAGATGGGGAAAAGACATTTCTTGGACCAGGAAGGGAGTAGAATTTATTCTCCATCTTAAGAAGCGAGATACCGCGACAAAAGACCTCTTCAGCAATGATAAAAAGGATGGGAGAAAGTGGGTCCCCTTGATGAAGGCCATGTCCCAACCCAAAGAATCCCACAGGGCCACCATTTATAAGAACAGATAATTTTGAAGATAGAAAAATTTGGTGCAAATGGTCAATAAAGAGCTGGGAGAACCCAAATTTGTGCATCACATCAAACAAAGATACCCAATCAAGATTATCAAATGCCTTCTTGATATCAAGCTTTAAAGCCAATCCTCTACCAAAGGATTTAGAGTGCATCAAATTTGCAAGTTCAGAGGCCATGCAAATATTGGAAGAGATTATTTTGCCCCTTTGAAAAGCGCCTTGCTCCTCAGAAATCAATCTAGGAAGAAGGATAGAGATCCGCATGGCAACGATCCTGGGAATAATCTTAAAAAAGAAATTACCAAGACAGATAGGGCGAAAATGACTCACATTAGAAGCATTAGCTACTTTAGGAATCAATGTTAAGAAGTGAGTTTACCACCCTTGTGATAACTCACTCTGAGAAGAAATTCTGCACAGCCAAGCACACCTCAGGACCCACAATGCCCCAGCAATAGCGGTAGAAAATCCCAGGAAAACCATCTGGACCAAGGGCACTAAGAGGATCTAAATCAAAGACAGCCACTTTGATTTCGTCAATAGATGGGACAGCCATTAAAGCCAGATTATCATCCATAGTGATGATCTCAGGGATGCAGCTCAAAATATCATTCGAATTAACCATCATATCCATTTTGTGGAAGCTCTCGAAATGTTCACAGATGAACTGACCAATGCTTGCAGGAAATGCTAAAACACCACCAACCCCATCTTGAATCTCTTTAATATGATTCTTCCCTCGTCTTAGCTTAGTAGACAAGTGAAAACACTTAGTGTTGCGGTTGCCATGGTGAAGCCATTTTAACTGAGATTTTTTAGCCCAAAGCTTCTCTTGTAACACAAGCGCTGAGTCATAATCCTTCTTGGCAGCTACTTCTGACTCAATAGGGAATTGTTGATTCCATCGACCTCAATCAAGCTTGAACTTCCTCTAGGGCTGATTTGGTTCTATTGACTTCGGCATCAGCATTAGGGAAAGTAATTTTGGCCCATACCTTCAGCGCCATCTTAATCCTTTTCAACTTCGCAGCAACAACATACATAGGAGTCTCAATAATAGGTACCACCCATGAGGACAGAACCACACTAACAAAATCATGATGCTCAGACCAAAATCTTAGCATACGGAATGGGATGTTTGAAGGGCACGGGATCCCATCACAAGAAACCACCAATGGACAGTGATCCGAATAGCTAGAAGCCACCACTAGCTGAGTGCACCCTGGAAATATGGATAGCCAATCCTCATTACAAATACTGCGATCAAGAACAACACGGACATTACCCACATGGCGGTTGTTTGACCACGTGAACTTACAGTCATTCGACGGAATGGACATCAAAGAAGCTGTATCCATCATAGCAGCGAACTCACTTGTCGAGCTCACACTAAACTTACCTGGACCACGTTTTTCATGAGAGTACAGGGTGGCGTTGAAATTTCCCAGCACCAACCATGGAGTAGATGAGCCAGCTATTGAGCAAAGATCACTCCATAATAGACGTCTTTCCACTTTGAAGCATTTTGCGTGGACAACAGAGAGAATAAATTTATAGCCATTCACCTCAAAGAGAAGAGAAACGTGTTGCGCAGAGGATAAAATCAAATTCGTCCTTCCCAACTCCTCTTTCCATAAAACCCATATATTTAGGTTTGAATCTCCCCTTGAATTAAAAATAAAATCTGAAGAAAATCCCATTGAAGAGAAGAACACCATCCACTTCAATCCAGATAAACTCCATTTGTTTAGCAATTCGCATGACTTCCTAAAAGGCTGTAAATTCAGCAGCGAAATTTGTGGATATTCCAGTAAAGGATGAGAAACATCGCACATTACCTCCCAAATGCTTTCTCATGATTCCCCCTACACCTGCATATCCAGGGTTGCCTACACCTGCATATCCAGGGTTGCCTAACGAGCAACCATCAATATTGATTTTGTAGCAGCCTTCCGAAGAGGGAATCCAATACAGCTCCTTAATCACCTTTGGCCTGGGATTCACTCTCAGCAAATTCAAAGATGATGAAAGATGCAAATCAATAAGAGATTTAACCGCTATTGGAAAAATGGTAGATAATTTTTGTACATCATTTAACACCATTTTTACCACCAAACTTGATTGTTTGCTACAGTTATCAAACCTTCTGCGATTTCTCTCATGCCAAATCTGATGTAACCCAAATGCCAAAGTCGCAACCCAGATTTTGTTGATAGGAGACACCAACATCTTCCTTTTCCACCAAGAGAATAGCTCCTGAATAGAGGGGAAACCAGGCCATCAAACTTCAAACTTATCCAAGATCTCCCTACATACCATAATCGAGTGTGAACAATTCAAGAAAATGTGGTCAATAGATTCAGATTCTGCATGGCATAATTCACATCTCGAGACCAGTAGGATAGCATGCGCTCTTACCTTATCATCCGTAAGGATTCTGCCATGAGCCAACCTCCACCCAAATATTGAGGCTCGAGGAGTGATCCCTTTCGCCCATATAATTTTATACAAAGGAACCTTCACCGATTTAGACCGGAGACCCTCCCATGCAGAGTAAATCGAGAATAGCCCAGATTGGGTCAAATCCCAGACTCTCCAGACAGCATAAGGAACCGACCTCTCAAGAATGAAGCAGCCAACGACTTATCCGAGTTAATAAACCATGCCAATTTAGCAAGCATTGCCAAATTAACCTCCTGCAGCCTTCTAATTCCAAGACCACCTTCATCCTTTGGGCAGCAAACATCAGAGCACTTCTATTTAATTTTCACTAAAAACAGTGAAAAGTACTAAACACACCGTGTGAGTGGTCCCAAGAAGGAAAAAGGTGCCAAACTAAGAACCACATGCTTTCTGAGGCGAAAGTCCCTGTCAACTCGGCTACCCCTTAGGGTTGTCAATTAGCTATTATAACTGCCTAAAAATATGACTAAATATTAAATGTATCTTTCTCAATTGGATTGTTAAATTATTTGCACTGCAAGTCTTTGTCAATTGGATTTGTTAAATCTAATTATACCTTTGTAATTGTACATCATGGTTTGAGGAATCAGAGTCTGATATTGTGAATCACCCAATTAAAATTGGGACGATTCCGCCAATTTCTGCAACCGTCTTTGAATTGCATGTTTTATTTTATAGTAAAAAATCAATACACTTATGTTCGGTAGCAATCGCCAAGCTCATTGAATAAAAACACTCAAAAAGAATATAGATTTTTGTATGAAATTGCACTTATACTTCTCAATTCAAGTTTCTAGACTTTCAACTGTTTCCAACTGCTATCAATCTGATTAGAATTGCGGTAATCTGTATGAAGGAATGGTGGCCATTGCTCTCTCACACATTTATCCATCGCTGTTACTAGTTTTAAAGGTTTAACATGGATCACCCATCATCTAAGCTAGGAACGTTTTTCTTGGTTAAAGGAAATTTATTGATGAGAACATATAGAAGCCAAGTTACAAAAAGCAAGAATCAGAACGCAAATGATTTACAAACATCAAGAATCCATGGAACGGAAATGAGCCAATCAGTCATACGCGTCAAGGATCAGCCCTTCTTGACAAGGGAATCAACTAAATGGCTTCCTTCCTTTGAAATAATAGAGAAACTACATGACTCCAAATATGATACTTTGTAGATAATTTCATGGAGAATAGAGAATATTGAACTTGGAGGAGACGTAGGATCACCAGTGAAATAATATTCATGTAGCTGACCCCATTTAGTTGAGACAAGATTCGATAATTGATGTTGTTGTTTCCTTGTAGTTATCTGATTCAATATGTGATCTAAATTGTCTTAAATTGCCTGAATCATGCCTCTCCCATTAACATCATCAAAACTTCCAAATTTGCTTCCAAACCATAGGAGATAATGATTCCTAATAATGTTTAAAATTTCCTTCCTGAAATTTTTGTTGATGATCACATAAAATAGGGACATCACTAATTCCCTTTTGATCTGACGGATGAAAATAGGCTACTAAAAAATCTCAATCCCAAACTCTCTCAGCGTGATCAATCAATTCAGGGACATGAGTCAAGGGACAACCCATCTAATCTAGAATATTGGATCTTAAATCTGGGAAGGCCTAGCAACCATCTATCTTTCCAAATTTGAAGGCATTCTCATGTTTCCACTATCCATATGAGATAAGGATGTGAATTTGTAACCAAAACCGTTTACCAAAACCAAACCTATCCGTTTACACCGAAACAACAAAACTGTTTAGTTAATGGTGCGGTTATGGTTTCAAGTTTCAGGCCAATTAGCTAAACAGGTCAAGTCGGTTTTAACCGCGGAACCCGTTGGTTACAAACCGAATTGAACCTTTTAAAATCGTTTAAACCGATCCGATTAATCCGTATAACAATTAAATAAAGAAGGGGCAGTAATCCGTATAACAATTAACAATTAAATTAAGTGCCCATCCTGCTTTGCTATGATTTATTGCAATTCAGTTCAAGTTTAGGCTTTAGATCATGAACTTGTAATCCATGTATGTTACTATGTTATTATGTTATCATAGACGGGGTATTTTGGCTGAACCACCTGTCATTTTAATATTTTATGCTGTAGAAGGCTGGATTTGGATGTATGATATTAGTTCTAAATGTTTGAGAATGACCATGCAAAGAAATAGCACTAGATTATCAAATTAAGACATACCATCGTTAATATAGAGTCTCTTATTTGTGGTTACCAATTATTTTTTGATAAGCTTATGATCTTCAGTTTAGAGATGGTTGCAAGTTATATCAAACCGATTGTGAACCGTTTTGCAAACCGTATGGAATAAACCGAAACCGAAACCGTTTAAAACCGTGAAATCGACACCTTTTAGAAACCGTGGAAATCGAAACCGTTTACTAAATGGTCACGGTTTCAAAAAGTGGAACCGTTTAGTAAATGATGCGGTTATGGTTTTAGTCAAATAAATGTGAACCGAACCGATCCGCACCGTTTAAACCGAAACCAAACCAATTAACACCCTTAATATGAGACCCTTTGAGAAGGGTAGGTAGTCCCATCAGCAATGATACTACACCATGCCCATGAAGGTAGTTGTCCACATTTAGCTTGGAGGAATTTTGTATGAAGGAAGTAAATCGATTTTATGAAAAACTCCCATAGAGCATTTGGCTTACTCCATAACATCCATTCAAATGGCTAATAATGCTAAATTATGAAATTTTGAGTCTCTAAATAGCAGACCCTATTGAATTTTGGTTGGCACAACTACCGAATTATTGGACTTTTCCTTCCCCAAAAGAAATAAGTTGCTTCGCTACTTAGGCAACATTTGGTAGTTATTATGTTCGTCAAAAATAGATTTTTTTTTTATTTTTGTGTTAAAATTTGATTTTGGAATGAAACTCAAATGTTGGAACATGGTTATCATTATCCAATGTTTCTCGTTTCTAACATTTTTACGGTTCGCTTTAGACACCATACGAAAGATTTTCTTTTTTATTCCCTTAAAACATTTTTTCGTATGAATATCAAACGCAGCCTTAGATTCTAATGATTAGTTGCTGGCAAGTTAAAATGGGATGAGACAAACGTTAACATAAAGGGAGCTTTAGATTTAAGGAGATTTTCTCATCGTATCCCACATGGGATAATAATTGATTCTTCCATCTTTGCAGGTTTACGTGTGTTTTTGTTGCATGGTATTTATGGAAAGCACAAAATGAATTGATCTTGGAGGGCAAGAGCTGGACTCCTATCAATATTATTAAAGCTGTGCAAAGGGCTCACCAGGAATTCCTCCAATCTTCTTCACATGAAGTACATGTTTGGATGCCTTCTCCTTCGTTCAAAAAACTCAAACATTAATGCATCATAAAGCAATGATAAAAAGCTATTTGTGTAACATGTTTCTTGTAGTCCATTTGCACGGACTTCTATAATCTATCTCAATTATAATGATATAATTGAGAGAATAACGCTCTCTTGCCATTCAGCCCTTTTGTCAACTTGGGGACCCATGAATGGGCACACATGAATATAAAGAGGTGATTTTTTTGGATTTCACAACAGTAGGCCATAATTTCACTTTATATAATACTTAAAAAATGTATCGAAAGAAGAAGGCTATTGCTATCTTTGGGCATAGTTTATATTAAAGCACACACTAATTAAATGAAGTACAAACAAGTAACAGCACTAAACCGGGTCCATGCCACCAGATAGGAAATACTCCAGCCAACAAAATTTCCCACCAAATCCAAAAACAAAAGCTGGTGCGGCTAGTCCATTATTGAAGTGGAGCCCCAATAAAAGCTGATTATAGAGATCACTTACATGACAATATCTAAAATGGTTTACTGATGACGTTTATAACCACCAATTCATGTAGCCATTAAGGGTAAACTTCAATGAGAGATCTCAAACCCAAGAGAGGAGTGATCTTATAGTGAGTAAATCCAGACTCCAAAAAAAGTTTCTCCCATTCTTTCTTGGTCCTTTCTTTTCCAACGACCAAAGTCATAACTAACATATCAAAAAAGAGCTGCGTTTCTGTAAACTTGTGCTCTTCCTTCCTATCCTCCACCACCATATCTATGATGATCACCTTCCCTGAGTTCCCTTTCCTGTCTCCACTAGAG
Organism: Macadamia integrifolia; assembly: GCF_013358625.1. Taxonomy (NCBI): domain Eukaryota; kingdom Viridiplantae; phylum Streptophyta; class Magnoliopsida; order Proteales; family Proteaceae; genus Macadamia; species Macadamia integrifolia. Next base: position 9,455 of record NW_024869131.1, read on the forward strand.
ATCGCCTCTTTGCATCCCTTCAATATCTTTATACATTGTTCATCACTCCAGTCATGCAGAATCCACTGTCATGTCAAGTTCATATAAAGTTAGAATTGTTTAGAATTTTAAAGAAAAATAAATAATTAAATAAATAAAAGCAAAGAGAATTCACTTGCCTTGAGCAGAACAGCATCTGCAGGAGGGATGGACTCAAACATGTCACCTGCAATATAAGTTAGGTTCTCATTCCCTTCCAAATTAGCAACCACGTGAGGTAGGTCTAACACTGTACATTTCAAGCTTGGGAAGGTTTCAACAATGGTCTTAGCCACAGTTCCGGTGCCACCCCCTACATCAATCAATGACCTTAATCCTTCAAACACAACCTTGCACTCAGTAACAACCGCACTTATCACCAATCGAGCATCGCTGGCCATTGCCTCGTTGAAGAACTTGTTGAGCTCGTTGTCTTCTCCTGCATAGTCCCAGAGGGTCCTCCCATGTGCGGTCTCAAATGGATTGAGACCATCCCCTTGGAACCATGCACTAAGGAAATGCCAAGGTGTCACCAGGATCGGATCAAGCATTGCTTGCAAGAAGGGTGATACACTCTTGGCATTATCCTTAAGGAGGAGCCTAGAAGAGGGTGTGAGCACATATCCTTCTTCTTGCTGATAGAAGAAGCCAGAGTGCACCAATAAGCGCATGAGGCGGAACAGAAAAGCAGTTTTGGTCTTTGGGATGGCAAGCTTCATGACTAGTTCAGAAAGAGTGATGGGTTGGTGATGGTTGTGGACAATGTCAGGTATGCCAAGCTCAACTGCACATTTAAGTGACATAGAGTTTATGAAGGCAAATAAATGGTTCCATATATGAGCTTGAGCATGGAACAACTCCTCTGCACTTTCTTTCTCAATGTGATCCATAATTGATTTCCTCACTATTTCAAGAAATCCCACCTCTTACTCACTTCTAGGCTCTGTCTGAGGGATGAGACTGATGCCATATATATAGGAGTTCAAAGTGGAAAAGGGAATGCCATGTTTTTCTCGTGAATATACCTTTCCTACTATTATATCCAGGTTTAACATATGACATGTGTGGAAAGATTGCTACCTGCTTAGAACACAGGTGGTAGGGTAGCATTCAAATGGGTAGGGTAGGGTAGGGTAGGGTAGGGTAGGGTAGCAACTCTTTCTCACATCTAATATAATGATAATGGCCGAGAAATGCAATATTTTTCCTTGGGCCACTCGCTTTTCTACTAATTCTACATTGAGGGCAACAGGGGATGGCACGATATCCTCATGATGGTCCACCTAATTGGATAGATTCAGGCATTGAGCAGACCAATTAATACGACCATGACCATTCAAAGAGTTTTAAGAAGTCATGGACTGGAAATGGACCAAACAGTCCATGGCAAGGACTAATCCTCCTAGCAAGGAGTCAGTTAAACTATTTTTCTCTCTTGGAGAATAAAAGCAGAAGTACATGATTCTATTCCGGATGCCAATTAAGAGAAGTCCTAGATTCCAAACCATGGCCATTGCGATTTGGTTTGTCGGGCGACGCGATCTGTATAAAACAAATGAACGCCTGTGACTCACGTTTTAGTGTGAAAAAATGGTGCTACAAATTCCTTGAGTTGACAAGAACCTACCAATAATGATCTTATAAAACAAATGACCCCCTGTGACTCACCTTTTAGTGTGAAAAAATTGTGTTAATAATTCTTTGAACCTACCCAATAATGATCTTATAAAACAAATGACCGCCTGTTACTCACGTTTTAGTGTGAAAAAATTGTGTTACTAATTCCTTGAGTTGACAAGAACCAACCAAATAATGATCTTATAAAACTAATCAGCGTCAGTGACTCTTTTTTCGCTAAAAAGTCATGTATATTAAAATGAAAAAGAAGAAAAAAGAAATATAGTACATCAGATGAGGAAGGGAGAAATACCCAACACTCACACTAAGAAGAGAGGGAGAAGCAGAAACTCCACCTTCGGCATTGCCATCAGCAGAATTACGCAACTACCCAACTCCACCAAAAACAAAAAATCTGGAAAGAAAAGAAATTCCTAGGTGAATCTGAACCTAGGCCGACCCGATGCATCCATGTCTAATTCCATTTGAACTAGAGTTGGCCAAATTGAAATCGGCTCTGACACTTCAAAACGAGCAGCTGACTTTGACAAAAAATCCGCCACTGAATTTGCTTCCCTATAGCAATGCGTTATTTTCCATTCCACATCCTCCAAATAAGAAATACAATTTATCCATCTTTGCCGAGCTATCCATGGACTTTGCCTCTTCTGAAAAATAGTCACAACTGCAACTGAATCACATTCTATCCAGAGCCGTTTCACATTATGCTGCTTAGCTAATTCAATCCCTATCATAAGCGCTAAAAATTCAGCCTCAAAATTTGTGCGAGTTCCTAGAAATTTTCTGAAATTTGCCACTACCTCTGCCTTTTCATTGCTAAGAATTCCCCCTGCTCCAGACTTCCCTGGATTACCAATAGAGCAACCATCCGAATTGATTTTTATCCAACCTGGATTAGGAGGGCACCAGAAAATATTGAAGATTTCCCGAGGCCTTCTCCGCACCCCTGAAATACCCAATCTTCTTGCAGTGACAAGATCCGAAATTGAGATGGCTGCCCCTGAATGAACCAGCTCTTGGCAGCTAATTTCTCTCTTCACTTGGCCAAAACAATGCTCTTTTGATTTTGAGATTCCTTCGAATTTTCTTCCATTCCTCTCCAACCAAGTAAAGTAAGGGATTAAAACAAAACCCTTCAGCCACACCCCTTTAAAGATGGTCTTCTTGGCCTGATCTTTCCACCAAGCTATCAAACTTTCAACTCCTTCAAATCCAGGCCACCTAAACCCAAAACAACAACAAAATTTCT
>NW_024869131.1:12379-19713 GCF_013358625.1 Macadamia integrifolia
TTCTTCTTCTCTTCTTCTCTTCTTCTTCCTTGCTGCTGGAACAACCGAACCTGCAACTTACCTTTCTCTCCTTTCCTTGGCGCCGACAAATCCGCAGTGAAGATCGAATGTTGGATCTACGGGCAGATCCCTGACTCCTTGCATAAGGGTCTTCACTTCTGCAACGTCTTCACCGCCCTCAGTAGCAGAGAGTGTCGCAGCTTCTCTCAGCAGATCGATACCTGTGGCTAAGCGAGAGACGCTCTCAGCAGATCTGCAGCTTCAGCAGATCGATACCTGTGGCTAAGCGAGAGACTTTCCAGTAACATTGGAGTACATAGTTGGGTTGTAGAAGGGGTAAACATGTCAGCGTCAGTGACTCACTTTCTTCCTTTACAAGAATAAAGAGGGGGTATATTTGAGAACAAAAATGACAGGTGTTGAACACTAACTAGTACAACCAGGTGATCGTACCAGTAGGTGATCCATTTTCATTACAAGATAGGATCCGCTGCTCGTACGGCCACCTGGTCTACGAGTCAGCATCCAACACCTGTCCCACTTTCTGCCATTACAAGGATAAAGAGGGGTATATTTGAGAACAAAAAGGACAAGTGTTGGACGCTGATTGGTACGAACAGGTGATCGTACAAGCAGCTGATCCATTTTCTTATATTACAGTCTAAAAATGTGATTAAAGATGTCGTTTTCAATTGTATAGCTAAATTAATTATACTGCAGGTCTTTGTGAGTTGAATTTATTAATTTTTTTTTATATCATGTCTTTGTCAATTGGATTGGCTAAATCTAATTCTATCAATTCGAATTGAAACAATTCCAACCGATTTTTTGCAATCATCTTTTGAATTGCCTGGTTTCATGTTAGATTTTCATTTTTCAATCAAAAAATCAATAAATTTCAATAAAAATATAGACTTTTTAGAAAATCTTTGCTTCTTCTTCTTGATTCAAATTTCTAGGCTTTCAATCAATTCTAGCCGGTTCCAAGTGATAATCGGAATCGTGGTGGTATGTATGGAGGAATGGTGGCCACTGTTGTCTCACACTTTCATCCATGGCTGTTACAAGTTTTAAAGGTCTAACAAGGATCGCCCATCATGTAAGTTAAGAAGTTTTTCTTCGTAAAAGAATATTTATTGATGAGAACGTGTGGAAGCCACAGAACATAAATTGGATGGTCTTACGGCCCGTTTGATTTTGTTTTTGTTGTTTTTGTGTCTAGAAACAACCAAAACGCTTTTTTTCCATTTTTGTCCTAAGAAACTGCTTTTGGAATTGCAAAAAGGTGTTTGATTTTTTTGCTTCGCGAAACATTTTCAACAGTGTAGCCGGGTTCAAGACACAAGTGAATGAATGATGTTGAAGTTGCATGTATGCTTCGTGGAGATGAGCTTCAAAAGGATGTAGGCAGTCCGAAAATGTGAGCTTCGCACAACTAGGTTAGAGTTACTGTTTCTGAATGGCAAGAAGTTTCAATAATGGGTTGGGTTGGGGTAGGTCGAGTGAAGTATCAAGTTTTTCACAATTTGCCCTCCGACTTGTTTCTAAAAGCAGTTAAATAAGTCTGACTTGTTTCTCCATTCCTATTACTAGACAAAGAAATAGACATAAATTTCTATTTCTATTTCAAAAAACAGTGAATATGATCTTATAAAACAAATGATCCCCTGTGACTCACGTTTTAGTGTGAAAAAATTGTGTTGCTAATTCCTTGAGTTGACAAGAACCTACCCAATAATGATCTTATAAAACTAATCAGCGTCAGTGACTCACTTTTTTCCTTTACAAGAATAAAGAGGGGGTATATTTGAGAACAAAAATGACAGGTGTTGGACACTAACTAGTACAACCAGGTGATCATACCAGCAGCTAATCAATTTTCATTAAAAGATAGGATCCGCTGCTCGTACGGCCACCTGGTCTACGAGTCAGCGTCCAACACCTGTCCCACTTTCTGCCATTACAAGGATAAAGAGGGGTATATTTGAGAACAAAAAGGACAGGTGTTGGACGCTGATTGGTACGAACAGGTGATCGTACAAGCAGCTGATCCATTTTCTTATATTACAGTCTAAAAATGTGATTAAAGATGTCGTTTTCAATTGTATAGCTAAATTAATTATACTGCAGGTCTTTGTGAGTTGAATTTATTAATTTTTTTTTTATATCATGTCTTTGTCAATTGGATTGGCTAAATCTAATTCTATCAAAAGTTGAGGAATCAGAATCCAATCAGGTGAATCACCCAATTCGAATTGAAACAATTCCAACCGATTTCTGCAATCATCTTTTGAATTGCCTGGTTTCATGTTAGATTTTCATTTTTCAATCAAAAAATCAATAAATTTCAATAAAAATATAGACTTTTTAGAAAATCTTTGCTTCTTCTTCTTGATTCAAGTTTCTAGGCTTTCAATCAATTCTAGCCGGTTCCAAGTGATAATCGGAATCGTGGTGGTATGTATGGAGGAATGGTGGCCACTGTTGTCTCACACTTTCATCCATGGTTGTTACAAGTTTTAAAGGTCTAACAAGGATCGCCCATCATGTAATCTAAGACGTTTTTCTTCGTAAAAGAATATTTATTGATGAGAACATGTGGAAGCCACAGAACATAAATTGGATGGTCTTACGGCCCGTTTGATTTTTTTTTTTGTTGTTTCTGTGTCTAGAAACAACCAAAACGCTTTTTTTCCATTTTTGTCCTAAGAAACTGCTTTTGGAATTGCAAAAAGGTGTTTGAATTTTTTGCTTCGCGAAACATTTTCAACAGTGTAGCCGGGTTCAAGACACAAGTGAATGAATGATGTTGGAGTTGCATGTATGCTTCGTGGAGATGAGCTTCAAAAGGATGAAGGAAGTCCGAAAATGTGAGCTTCGCACAACTAGGTTAGAGTTACTGCTTCTGAATAGCAAGAAATTTCAATAATGGGTTGGGTTGGGGTAGGTTGAGTGAAGTATCAAGTTTTTCACAATTTGTCCCTCCCACTTGTTTCTAGAAACAGAAAAATAAGTCTGACTTGTTTTCAGGTGGAACCTGTCAAAGGGAATTCCATGTGGAACCTGTCAAAGGGAATTTCAGAATCTGATCAAGGATGGATTGCAGGAGAGGAGATGCTACCTGCGAAAGGTCCCACTGCCCATTATTTATAAAATCAGCAACCTTTGACTCCATTGAATAGCCTCTACCCAGCTCTACAGTGTTGCTAATAGAATTTTTAGATAACCATCGATCAGACCAGAAGGAAATATCAAATCCATTGCCCAAAATCCACCTTTCATGAGAAGCAACAAAATCCCAAACTTTTTTAATACCTAGCCAAATAGAGGACCGAACATAGGATTTTTTGGGCACTCCAAACAGCATAAGGAACCGACCTCTCAGGAATGAAGCTGCCAATGACTTATCCGACTTAATAAACTATGCCAATTTAGCAAGCATTGCCAAATTAACCTCCCGCAGCCTTCTAATTCCAAGACCACTTTCATCCTTTGGGCGGCAAACATCAGACCACTTCTATTTAATTTTCACTAAAAACAGTGAAAAGTACTAAACACACCGTGTGAGTGGTCCCAATAAGGTAAAAGGTGCCAAACTAAGAACCTCATGCTTTCTGAGGCGAAAGTCCTTGTCAACTCGGCTACCCCTTGGGGTTGTCAATTAGCTATTATAACTGCCTAAAAATATGACTAAATATTAAATATATCTTTCTCTATTGGATTGTTAAATTATTTGTACTGCAAGTCTTTGTCAATTGGATTTGTTCAATCTAATTATACCTTTGTAATTGTACATCATGGTTTGAGGAATCAGAATCTGATATTGTGAACCACCCAATTAAAATTGGGGTGATTCCGACAATTTCTGCATCCGTCTTTGAATTGCATGTTTTATTTTTTAGTAAAAAATTATTACGCTTATGTTCGGTAGCAATCGCCAAGTTCGTTAAATAAAAAAACTCAAAAAGAATGTAGATTTTTGTATGAAATTGCACTTTTACTTCTCAATTCAAGTTTCTAGGCTTTCAACTGTTTCCAACTGCTATCAATCGGATTGGAATTGTGGTAATCTGTATGGAGGAATGGTGGCCATTGCTCTCTCACACATTTATCCATTGTTGTTACTAGTTTTAAAGGTTTAACATGGATCACCCATCATCTAAGCTAGGAACGTTTTTCTTGGTTAAAGGAAATTTATTGATGAGAACATGTAGAAGCCAAGTTACAAAAAGCAAGAATCAGAACGCAAATGATTTACAAACATCAAGAATTCATGGAACGGAAATGGGCCAATCAGTCATATGCGTCAAGGATCGGCCTTTCTTGACAAGAGAATCTACTCAATGGTTTCCTTCCCTTGAAATAATAGAGGAACTACATGACTCTAAATATGATGCTTTGTAGATAATTTCATGGAGAATAGAGACTATTGAACTTGGAGGAGACGTAGGATCACCAGTGAAATAATATTCATGTAGCTGACTCCATTTAGTTGAGACAAGATTTGATTATTGCTATTGTTGTTTCCTTATAATTATCGGATTCAATATGTGATCTAAATTGTCTTAAATTGCCTGAATCATGCCTCTCCCATTAACATCATCAAAACTTCCAAATTTGCTTCCAATCCATAGTAGATGATGATTCCTAGTAATGTTTAAAATTTCCTTCCTGAAATTTTTGTTGATGATCACATAAAATAGGGATATCACTAATTCCCTTTTGATCTGACGAATGAAAATAGGCTACTAATAAATCTCAATCTCAGACTCTGTCCGCGTGATCAATCAATTCAGGGACATGAGTCAAGGGACAACCCATCTAATCTAGAATATTGGATCTTAAATCTGGGGAGGCCTAGCAACCATCTATCTTTCCAAATTTGAAGGCATTCTCATGTTTCCACTATCCATATGAGACCCTTTGAGAAGGGTAGGTGGTCCCATCAGCAATGATACTACAACATGCCCATGAAGGTAGTTGTCCACATTTAGCTAGGAGGAATTTTGTATGAAGGAAGTAAATCGATTTTATGAAAAACTCCCATAGAGCATTTGGCTTACTCCATAACATCCATTCAAATGGTTAATAATGCTAAATTATGAAATTTTGAGTCTCTAAATTATGAAATTTTGTATTGAATTTTTGTTGGCCCGACCACCAAATTATTGGACTTTTCCTTCCCCAAAAGAAATAAGTAGCTTCGCTACTTAGGTTACATTTGGTAGTTATTATGTTCGTCAAAAATAGATTTTTTTTTAATTTCTGTGTTAAAATTTGATTTTTGAATGAAACTCAAATGTTGGAACATGGTTATCATTATCCAATGTTTCTCTTGTCCGACGTTTTTCTACGATTCATTTAGAAAAAAAAAAAAAAAAAGGGAAAAAACCATAGACACCTACAAAAGATTTCGGTTTTATTTCCGTAAAACAAAAAAAAAAAAACACTAGAAACATTTTTTTCGTATGAATATCAAACGCAGCCTTAGTTTCTAATGACTAGTTGCTGGCATGTTAAAGTGGGATGAGACAAACGTTGACATAAAGGGAGCTTTAGATTTAAGGAGATTTTCTCATCATATCCCACATGGGATAATAATTGATTCTTCCATCTTTGCAGGTTTACGTGTGTTTTTGTTGCATGGTATTTATGGAAAGCACAAAATGAATTGATCTTCGAGGGCAAGAGCTGGACTCCTATCAATATTATTAAAGCTATGCAAAGGGCTCACCAGGAATTCCTCCAATCTTCATCACATGAAGTACATGTTTGGATGCCTTCTCCTTCGTTCGAAAAACTCAAACATTAATGCATCATAAAGCAATGATAAAAAGCTAGGAGGATTAGGCGCAATTGTGTAACATGTTTCTTGTAGTCCATTTGCACGGACTTCTATAATCTATCTCAATTATAATGATATAATTGAGAGAATAACGCTCTCTTACCGTGCAGCCCTTTTGTCAACATGGGGACCCATGAATGGACACACATGGATATAAAGAGGTGATTTTTTTGGATTTCACAACAGTAGGCCATATTTTCACTTTATATAATACTTAAAAAATGTATCAAAAGAAGAATGCTATTGCTATCTTTGGGCATAGTTTATATTAAAGCACACACTAATTAAATAGAAGTACAAACAAGTGACAGCACTAAACCGGGTCCAGGCCACCAGATAGGAAATACTCCAGCCAACAAAATTTCCCACAAAATCCAAAAACAAAAGCTGGTACGGCTATTCCATTATTGAAGTGGAGCCCCAGTAAAAGCTTATTATAGATATCACTTACATGACAATATCTAAAATGGTTTAATTCATGTAGCCATTAAGGGTAAACTTCAATGAGAGATCTCAAACCCAAGAGAGGAGTGATCTTATAGTGAGTAAATCCAGACTCCAAGAAAAGTTTCTCCCATTCTTTCTTGGTCCTTTCTTTTCCAACGACCAAAGTCATAACTAACATATCAAAAAAGAGCTGCGTTTCTGTAAACTTGTGCTCTTCCTTCCTATCCTCCACCACCATGTCTATGATGATCACCTTCCTCAGGTTTCCTTCCCGGTCCCCGCTGGAGATCGCCTCTTTGCATCCCTTCAATATCTTTATACATTGCTCGTCGGTCCAGTCATGCAAAATCCACTGTCATATTAAGTTCATATAAAGTTAGAATTGTTTAGAATTTTAAAGAAAAATAAATAATTAAATAAATAAAAGCAAAGAGAATTCACTTGCCTTGAGCAGAACAGCATCTGCAGGAGGGATGGACTCAAACATGTCACCTGCAATATAAGTTAGGTTCTCATTCCCTTCCAAATTAGCAACCACGTGAGGTAGGTCTAACACTGTACATTTCAAGCTTGGGAAGGTTTCAACAATGGTCTTAGCCACAGTTCCTGTCACACCCCGTTCACCCTGAACCGGAGCGGTGACCGAGTTAACACCGGTTAACCCAAACCTGCCAGGATCATCAGATACTGTATTCCACCACAGCATACATACACTAACATAAGTTCATCAGATCAGCGGAAGACTAAGTTTCACCTGTGAATAACTCCCATATACTTGATACCCAAATGGTGATACAATAATTATATAAATTTGGGCCCGAAGGCATGATATATACACAAAAGAATAAAATTCGAATATCAAGTATATACAGGAAATCATCAAAATCATCAGAGTACACAGCTCGGCTCAGTATCAAGGCTGGAGCTCAGCTCGGCATCAAGGGTTGTGCCCAGCTCGGCATCACATAGAAGAGCTCAGCTCGGCCTCAGAAGTGGAGCTCAGCACGACCTCCAAGGTGGAGCTCAGCTCGGCCTCAGAACT
>NW_024869131.1:22501-34980 GCF_013358625.1 Macadamia integrifolia
AAAAAGATGAGGGTACTTGGCTCGAATTTCTTCTTCTACCTCCCAAGATGCTTCTTCAAGTGAATGATCAGCCCATCGCACCTTTACATAGGAAATGGAGCGGTTGCGAAGGGTTTTCACCTTCCGGTCCAAAATTTCAGCTGGCTGCTCTGTGTAGGTCATATCAGCTTCTAGGTACTCTGGTTCCACGGGTAGTACATGAGATGGATCATGCACGTACTTCTTCAGCATGGATACATGGAATACATTGTGAACATCCCCAAGCGAAGGTGGCAGAGCAAGCATGTAGGCTACTGAGCCAACCCGGGATAAGATCTCAAATGGTCCCATGTATCTTGGGCTCAACTTCCCCTTTCTGTGAAACCTTTGCAAACCTTTAGTAGGAGAGATCTTGAGAAATACCTTTTCTCCTGGCTGAAATTCAATCTCCTTCCTGCGGGTGTCCGCATAGCTCTTTTGACGGGACTGAGCTGCTTTAATCCGTTCTCTAATAACGTCGACTTTGTCACAAGTCATCTGTATCATCTCAGGTCCTAACATTCGACGTTCACCTACCTCATCCTAATACAAAGGAGTTCTGCACTTTCTGTCATATAACGCCTCATATGGAGCCATCCCAATTGTGGCTTGGTAACTGTTGTTATATGCAAACTCCATAAGAGGTATATATTCTTCCCAACTGCCACTCATCCCATTGCACATGCCCTGAGCATGTCTTCTAATATCTGTATGGTTTGCTCCGACTGACCATCCGTCTGTGGGTGAAAAGCTGTACTCAAATTCAGTTGCGATCCCAAGGCACGCTGTAAGCTTTTCCAAAATCTGGAAGTGAACCTTGGGTCCCTATCTGAAACAATGCTCACTGGCACTCCATGTAAGCGCACTATGTTGTCCATGTAAAGTTGTGCTAGTTTGGTCATGGAGAACTTGGTCTTGATAGGAATGAAATGAGCAGTCTTGGTAAGCCGATCCACAATCACCCATATCGCATCCATTCCCTTAGGTGTACTTGGTAGTCCGGTGACGAAGTCCATTGTAATCCTTTCCCACTCCATTCTGGTACTGGGAGTGGCTGAAGGGTACCATAAGGTCGATGTCTCTCAGCTTTCACCTTCTGGCAGGTAAGACAAGTCGCCACATACAAAGCTATGGTGACTTTCATGTTTGGCCACCAGTAACTTTGTTTGAGGTCTTTGTACATTTTGGTACTTCCTGGGTGGAGTGAGTACTCGGAGCTATGTGCTTCTCTCACTATCTTATCTTGTATATCCAAATCATCGGGTACACACAATCGGTCTTGAAACATCAATGCCCCATCACTGGCTAAAGTAAAATCTGGGTCGTTCATTGTTTGGTCTTGAACCTTAACTCTAATCCACTGCAATTCAGGATCCAAAGGTTGCTTCATTATCACCTCTTGCCTAATTGTCCGGATGCACCTGTAGAGCCGACAAGGATACCGTCAACCATTTAAGGTTTTCTGGTTGAGGTTCAAGCTCTAAGGTTGCCCCTTCATACAAGAGGGTTTCATCCATTAGCATCGCCTCTTGCACAAGTGGTGAGCTGACTGCTAGGTATGAGAGTGACACAGTCTGTGTCTTCCGACTCAATGCATCAGCCACTACATTAGCCTTGCCGGGATGATACTAAATATCGTAGTCATAATCCTTCATGAGTTCAAGCCATCTTCTCTGTCTCATATTCAAATCTTTCTGGGTGAAGAAGTATTTCAGGCTTTTGTGATCACTGTATATCTCACACTTCTCCCCATACAAATAATGTCGCCAGATCTTAAGGGAAAAAATGACTGCGGCTAGTTCCAAGTCATGAGTGGGGTAGTTCTTCTCATACTCCTTTAGTTGTCGGGATGCATACGCTATTACCTTACCGCGTTGCATGAGAACACAACCCAAACCAACTTTGGAAGCATCGGTATAGACTGTCATTCCACCTGTGCCTTCAGGAATAGTCAGCACAGGGGCAGTCACCAACCTTTCTTTCAATTCCTGGAAGCTCTTCTCACATTCCTCTGCCCAGTCGAATTTCACACCCTTTTTAGTCAACTTGGTCATTGGTGCTGAGATCCGAGCAAAATTCTCGATGAAACGCCGGTAGTATCCAGCCAAACCCAAGAAGCTTCTATTTCAGTAACATTCTTGGGGCTTTCCCATTCCACTACTGCTTTCACCTTAGCAGGATCTACTTCGATTCCAGCTTTAGACACTACGTGCCCCAGGAATCCAACTTGTTCAAGCCAGAATTCACACTTGCTGTACTTGGCAAACAACTGTTGATCTCTCAACCTCTGTAACACCATTCTCAAGTGTTGAGTGTGCTCCTCTTCGGTCTTGGAGTAGATCAAGATATCGTCAATAAAAACAATTACCCATTTATCGAGCACATCCTGAAATACTCGATTCATTAGATCCATGAAATGCTGCCGGTGCATTGGTTAACCCGAAGGACAACACTAGGAACTCATAATGGCCGTATCGAGTCCTAAATGCTGTTTTGGGTATATCACTACTCTTTATCTTGAGCTGATAATAGCCGGACCGAAGGTCTATCTTCGAAAATACCCTGGCTCCTTGCAACTGATCAAATAAATCATCAATGCGTGGCAATGGATACCGGTTCTTAATGGTTAGCTTATTCAACTCCCGGTAATCTATGCACATACGCAAACTACCATCCTTCTTCTTGACAAACAACACCGGGGCACCCCAAGGTGAAACACTTGGGCGAATAAACCCCTTTTTCTAATAATTCCTGCAACTGCATCTGCAACTCCTTCAATTCAGCTGGTGCCATCCTATATGGAGCCTTAGATACTGGAGCTGCTCCAGGAGTCAAGTCTATGGCAAACTCCAACTCTCTATCAGGTGGTAAATGCATCAGATCATCTGGGAAAACATCGGGAAACTCTTTAACCACCTTTACTTCTTCTAGAGGTGTAACTCTTGCATCAACATCGAGTACCGAGGCTATGTAACCCTGACATCCACTTTCTAGCAACTTTACCGCTTGAAGAGCGGAGACAAGGACCTTCCTCACCCTTTTCATTGTATCTGCTCGGTATACCCACTCTTTCCCTTCGTCATCTGTCACCTTAATCAGCCTTTCCGCACAGATCACATTAGCTCGATGAGCCGACAACCAATCCATACCCAATATAACATCAAAATTCTGCATATTGAATTTAATGAGTTGTGCATCAAAGTTCTTCCCACTAATCTCCACTGGGCACGGCCCATACACTTCCTTCAACTGTGCAATTTTACCAGTAGGCATACTAACAATCATTCCATGGTCTAGGATCCTGGGTGACATCCCAAGTTTCCCTACAAATCTCTTAGATGCGAATGAATGAGTAGCTCCTGAATCAAATAAAACATAGGCTGGTATGCCCGATATGGGTAGGATACCTAGTATAACAATGTATATAATTTCAGCAGGTCATCAATATTAATCATAATGAACTTCTTAATTTAAAATGTACCTGCTACAACTTCTGTACTAGCCTCAGCTTCCTCGGCTGATAGGGCATACATCCTTCCCTGCGGTTGATTGCCTCGAGGTAAGGGAGGTCGGTACGCAGAGGGCTGACTGGAGGGCAAGGCTGGTCGGGCCCGACAGTCTTTCGCATAATGCCCATAGGAATGGCAGTTGAAGCAACGAATCTGAGACGTCGGAACTGGAGTGGGGCCCCTCTGCACTTGACCCGCTGCAGATGGAGGTCGAGGTGGCCTTGGAGCTGTAGGTGCCACACTAGTGTTCGGGCGAAAAGAGGTAGAACCCGAACCACCAACTGGCCTAGGAGGGTAGCCAGATGGCCTATAGGGCTGCTTATACATAGGCCCAGAACTGTATGATCCACGGTATGCTTTGGATGAATTTCCCGCATCTGGGAATGGATTTGTTCTCTTCCACAGTCCAGGAGTGAGGGACTGTTCACCCTTTTGCTTATCTTCCATTGTTTTGGCCTTCTGTACAATCTGGCCATATTCGGTCAAATCCAAGACTTCAAGCACAGACCCAATAGATGCTTTTAGGCCTTTTAGGAACCTTGCTGCCTTCCCTTCAGCTGTTCGCATATGCCTTGGGGCAAAATGGAACAAACTCTCGAACTGCTGTTGGTATTCAAGGACAGTCTTACCTCTTTGAGTTAAGGCCATGAACTCAGTCTCCTTTCGATCTCTGAAACTGCGCGGATAATGGTTATCCAAGAACAACTCCTTAAACTGCTCCCAAGTAGGTTCTGGATGAGCAGCCATCAATATAGGTTTGGAGGCTTGCCACCAAGAGTTTGCCTCTTTCTTGAGTTGCAACCCAGCACAAATAAGTTTCTGGGCATCCGTGCACTCAAGCACCTCAAATATCTTCTCTAATTCTTGGATCCATTGATCCGGTTCCAAGAGGGTCACTCCCCACCTTAGAGAATACCGGTGGTAAGTTCCTCTTGAATGACTCCACTACCCTTGACGTATTACTCGTCGCCGGGAAGTTAGGAGCATAGACAGGATAGTAGGAGTATGGAGGAGGCATCCCATGCTGAGGAATACCGAATGGTGGGATTGGAGGTGTACCCACCACTTGTGGTCCCGTTCCCGACCCTACAGGTGGGTCCTGCGGAGTGAGTACCTGGGGAGGTTGACCCGGTTGAGAAAAATCCAACTGTTGCTGGATAGCAGCCATAAATGCTTGCTGTTGCTGTCATCCTACTGTTTTGGCATGTTTCTATGCGTTGTCAACTACCGTGCTTCATGTTATAGGTTTCCTATCGTTCCTAGATTGTTGCCGTTCCCGTTTTGCATAAATTGGGTTTTAGATTTCCCCTTTTTAATGTTGCTGTCATTTTCCTTCTGTACTAATCTTACTTTCTTTCTTATTGCCAGGATGTCGTCACGCACCGGCAAGGGACCATCTTCCTCTGGCGTTAGACGCAAGACCACCGCTTCTAAAGCGGAAAAGTGCGGAGACCAGCTCTTCAGCTCCTCGCATAAGGAGATCTGCACCTGCCCAGTCTGACCCTTCAGACTATGATGAGGAGCACTTTCTCAGTGCAGAGGCCGCAGCCAACTGGCCCAACTTCCTGAAGGGGTCAGTGTTGATGGAGAAGACCGTGGTAGTCGAGGACTTCCATAAGGCTAGGCTTCAGGAGAGGTTCTCAGCATTGGGCTGGGACTCTATTCTTCATGTGGACCGGCCATGCTACGAGCAGCTCGTCCGTCGGTTCTATTGTAACCTAGAGGTGTCATATCCGTACGGGGAGTTCACCATCAGCAGCTTGGTGAAGGGAGTGGATATCCAGCTGACGGTAGGCACCTTGGCCAGTATCTTGGGTATATCGGCGGCGGGACACCGATACTACAGTCCCCCCAGGGGTAGGCCTCAGGGACCGTTCATGAGCCTGGAGACACCGGACCTCATCTACGAGACCATCTGCGGCAGCAGCAGTCGCCCGGAGTCCGAGACATCCTTCTACCCTGAGGTTCGTCTATTCGCCCGGTTGATCCAGTTCAACCTGCTCCCCAGAGGAGGTCATCGGAACCAGGTGGGTTTCATGGCGGCTTTCATTGCCTTTTGCATCTTCACGGCCGCAGAGGGAGGCGGCGAGCACTTGTGCCTTCCCTATATTATCCTCAGAACGATGGAGCACCATACTTCCCACCCAGAGGATGGAGGATTTCCTTACGGCAGGATCCTCACTAGGATCTTCGAGTTCTTCGGGGTGGATCTGAGCGGTGAGGAGGGGAAGACTCCGGCTGATAGGTTTGACCGGAGAAACCTCCTGAAGATGGGTCTTCAGACCCTCATGGATTCACCTCCTAGATCAGGAGTTCAGAGAGGTAGGGGTAGGAGGACTGCCCCTATGGAGGATGTCCTCATGGAGGAGGAGTCTAGTGAGGAGGATGAGGACTACGTTCCTCAGGACGAGGAGGAGGATCTGATGGGTGGCAGCATCCCTGAGGAGGCGCCTCAGGAGTCGAGAGGTCATGGCCCTAGTTCTTCTAGAGCTACAGCCCCACCACCTGGGAGTGGTGCCTATGACTTTGAGGGCATGACGTCCTCCATGCGGGCCTTGCAGGATGGCCAGGTTCAGATACTGAGGCGGCTGGATGAGATTGCCTCCAGGCAGACCACCTTGGAGGATTCCTTCCTTAGGCTGGGTCAGGACTTGGACACCAGGGCCAACGCTATCTCAGCAGACTATGGCAGGCTTCGGAGGGAGGTATGGCTAGTGAACGCGAGGTTCGATTATTACGATCACCGCTTCGACGTCAACTCCAGGCAACTCCAGGCCTCCGATGAACGTGGTGATCATCGACGACGATGACGACGACCAGTGAGGGCTTGGCTCGCCCACACTAGCTGTTTACCCGTTTTCTCCTTTTTGTAGACATTGTATATTTATTTATTTGTTCTCATTTTTGTATCTGTATTGTAACTGGTTTCATTTATGGAATAATATATCTTTGAATAGTGGATTTTGTGGTGATTTCATATGTGGAGTACCTGTGTGGTTTTGTGGTGATGTGATTTTTCTATCTATGCTCTTTGTTATATTATTATCTGTTGTTTATCAGGTGTTTGTGTAAAATTTTTTTTTTGAAATCCCGTTTTTGCGCCGTTATGCTGCCGAAATTTCGTCAAAATAGTACTTTATAGGTTATAGTTCCAATCTAATTACCATTTATCTACACTCACGCATGCCATGAATGCAACTTTTAATATAACCCCATTTTTATACTTCCTTTCTTTGAATTTTAATCTTTAAGCTTTTATCTTTACCCAATCCCATTTTCCTATTATAGAGTCTACGGGATTCTAATGGTATGCTGTGAGTGGAGCAGAGCATCACGCTCTGATACCACCGTTTGTCACACCCCGTTCACGCTCTGATACCACCGTTTGTCACACCCCGTTCCAAATAGTGAAGCATATACTTGGCATAGTGATGGGAAAAAAACTCTACCAACATAAAATTTTAAAAAGAAAAACAAAAATAAATAAATAAATAAATAAAAGCAAAAGTAATTCACTTGCCTTGAGCAAAACTGCATCTGAAGGAGGAATGGACTCAAACATGTCACCTGCAATATATGTTAGGTTCTCATTCCCTTCCAAATTAGCAACCACGTGAGGTAGGTCTGACACTGTACATTTCAAGCTTGGAAAGGTTTCTGCAATAGTCTTAGCCACAGTTCCAATGCCACCCTCTACATCAATCAATTACCTTCCCTTCCAAATTAGCAACCACACTTATCACCAATCGAGCGTCACTTGCCATTGCTTTGTTGAAGAATTTGTTGAGCTCACTGTCTTCCCCTACATAGCCCCAGAGGGTCTTCCCATCCACAGTCTTGAATGGATTGAGACCATTTCCCTGGAACCATGCACTAAGGAAATGCCAAGGTGTTATCAAGATCGGATCAAGTATTGCTTGCAAGAAGGGTGATACACTCTTGCCAGTATCCTTAAGGCGGAGCCTAGAAGAGGGTGTGAGCACATATCCTTCTTCTTGCTGATAGAAGAAGCCAAAGTGCACCAATAAGCGCATGTGGCGCAACAGACAAGCAGTCTTGGTCTTTAGGATGGCAAGCTTCTTGACTAGTTCAGGGAGGGTGATGGGTTGCTGATGGTTGTAGACAATGTTCGGTATGCCTAGCTCAACTGCACATTTAAGTGACAGAGAGTTTATGAAGGCCAACATTTGGTTCCATATATGAGCTTGAGCATGGAACAACTCCTCTGCACTCTCTTTCTCAATGAGATCCATTGATTTCCTCACTACTTCAAGAATTCCCAGCTCTAACTCACTTCTAGGTTCTTTCGAGAGATGAAACTGTTGTCATAAATGTATAGGAGTTAAAAGTGGAAAAGGGTAGGCTTATTTCAAATCTTGGTTAAGTATTCTATCAGTTTTCCTAGAACCAACGACTCAAAGCTTGAGCATGGAAGAGCAGGGATGGGATGGAATGGGATGGGAGGGGTATAGGGAACTTTTTCAAGGGAAGGAGGAGAAAGAGACAGACACCTTTCCCAGTATAATATCAGTTTTCCTAGAGCCAACGACTCAAACTAATGGAAGAGCAAGGATGGGATGGAATGGGATGGGAGGGGCATAATGAGGTGGCATGGCGCGCGCCATATGCTCATGGTTGATTTTTTTCTTTGTCTTTTCTTTCTTTTTTGATAAACAAAACTCTACTAGTGAAAAAAAAGTGTTATACATCTGGAATCTGAATTACAAGCCTCCAAAAGACATGGATCATCAAATAGGCCAAACAGTCCTACACATCAATGACCAATCTCTCCTAACAAAGGAGTCAGCTAAACTATTTCAATCCCTCAGAATATAAATAGAAGTATATGATTATGACAACTAAGTAATATTCCTGGCTTCCAATTCATGGCTACTGCCTACTGCAGTATGTTTTCATCCTGTGATGAGTTGCCTGAGTCGACAAGGACCTACCTGATACTAATCTATTATATAACTAATGACCGCCTATCTGTACACATGACTCATGTTTTAGTATGAAAAACAGAGAGACACGACGAGGCATTATAAATTGTTTAGCATTCTATAAGGGTGAGGGAAGGATAAATAATTTATAAATAAAAAGAAGGGCGTCTCAGAAAGGAGCAATTTATTTAGGGTCCTCGCTCCTCAGTGCATTGTCTATTATCTTTTTTTTTTTTTTTTGGGAGGGTGTGGGGTGGGGGGGCGCGAGGGGGAGGGTCTAACAATGTGTGATTAGTATTGCGGGTCAATACTAACCCCACAACCATATGAATCATGCCATATTGAGGTTGAATGAAAACTATTCAATTTTCACTTTTTTTTTTGCTTAAGATCAGCAAAGTATATTGAGGTTGAATGAAAGAATACAAACAACCCAGTTGGGAAAAATAAAAATCTCAATCCCTACTCCACCTTCGGCATGGCCATCGACAGGGAGGAATTGAGACCCGAAAGAAAACCAACACAATGGGAAATTATTCAAATCGGAATCTTGGTTTTCCTATAGCGTCCCATTCAATATCAGAAACTACAAAAAGAGTAGGCGCTATCCACTCAATAGAAGATTTCGATATTGCTGCGTGCTTCGCTAATCCATCTGCCACAGTGTTGACCTCCCAGTAGACATGACGAATACTCCATTTGATCCTCTGAAAATAATTTTCAAAGAAAAGCCATAGCTATCTAAAATTTCAAGGGATCTGCCCCTTCTCTTTTTTAGCTTTAGGTCAGAAATGAATATATTAAGAAAATAAAAGAATGGAATAAGAGGCCTAAGCCATACAGAGCAGCGAAAAAGAAAAGAAAAAAAACTCAGCACCCTTTTCCACCTTCGGCATTGCCATCGGCAGAAAATGGGCGAAGACAGAGTCCAAAAGGACCCAAAAAATTATGAGAACCAAAATCTTGGTTTTCTGGTAGCATCCCAATCTATGTCATAGAGAAAGAACCTTGGGGGAGAATTCCACACTTTAGATGATCTTGTAGATGTAGCGTGCTTAGCAAGGCCGTCAGCAACTGTATTAGCTTCTCTGAAGCAATGATGAATGGACCATTGAATTTTTTGGTAGCATCCCAATCTATGTCATAGAGAAAGAACCTTGGGGGAGAATTCCACACTTTAGATGATCTTTTAACAATGCATCAAACTACAGCTTGAGAATCACATTCCACTGCAATCCTTGATAGATTCATTTTTCTTGATAATTTAAGAGCTTCAAAAATTCCAGCAAATTCAGCCCAAAAATTTGTAGCAATTCCTTCGAAAGATGAGAAGCAAATCAAGGGGGTTCCACAATGAGATCGAATTATGCCTCTTGCACCAGAGAAACTCGGATTCCCTAAGGAGCAACCATCAATATTAATCTTGAAGCACCCCATGGGAGGGCTAGACCAAGAAAGTTCTTCAATTCCTTTAGAGCGAGGAGGAGATCCTTCATAGAATTGACCGAAACCGGGTTTATGTGGGAGAGATCTTGCAGGTCATTGATTACCACCTTAATTTCCAAACTCGGCACTTGACTAGAATTATCAAATCTTTTTTGATTTCTTTCCAACCATACCTGGTAACAAACATATATCAGTGATGCATTCCAGATCGATTTTAATGGAGAAGAAATAGTTTTCCATTTCCACCCTGAGAAGAGCTCTTGAATGGAGGGGAAGCCAACCCAGCAACAGTCAAAGACCCTAAGGAGTTCCATCCATACCAAAAGAGTAAATCGACAGTGAAGAAGAATATGGGAAAGAGATTTTGAGTCAGCATGACATAGAGAGCAGCAAGACGCCATAGACACCGATTGAGCCATGACTTGCTCATCAGTGGGAAGCCTACCATGGACAATCCTCCAACCAAAGGTAGAGGCGCGAGGGGAGATACCCTTTCCCCAGATCTGGTTAAACCAGGATACGCAAGGGCCTTTAGAACGAATGCCTTCCCAAGCCGATCTAACAGTGAAGGATCCCAATTGGGACAAGGACCAAACACACTGATCAGATTGAGCTATTGCTGGCAAAGGGAAATCTCTGATCTAAGAAATGAGATGACTTAGAGAAGGAGAGTGAACCATTGGAAGATCCCACTCCCCATCATGAATAAAGTCCGCCACTTTAACCACCATTACCATTGTCTGATTAGAAGAATTGACAGAACATCGATGATAGAAGAATCTGAGAGCCAACGGTCAACCAAAAATGATTGAGTTGCCATTCCCAACCACCCATCTCTCTTTTGAACAAACATAATCCCAAACCTTTTTTATACTAGGCCAAATAGAAGAGCAGATGTATGAATTTTTTAGGGTACCATCTAGCATTAGGAAGTGCCCTCTAAAAAATTTAGCTACAAGAGAATTATCAGATTTAATAAACCGTGCCAATTTGGCAAGCATGGACATATTAATATCTCTCAACCTTTGAACGCCCAATCCTCCTTCCGATTTCGGCTTGCCTACATCATTCTATTTCACAGTTATAACTCTCTGCGAATCTGAGTCCCCACTCCAGATAAAATTTTTGATCCATCGCTCCATGGAAACAATGACAGAAGAGGGCCAATAGTATATGGCAAAGTGGTGTATTGGAATACTGCCCATTACAGACTTGACTAATTCAACATGGCCTGCCATTAACAACATTCTGCCTTTCCACCCTACCAGCCTTGACTTGAATTTATCCACTAAAGGTAAGAGAAAATCTCTTTTCAACTTGCTTCTGAAAATTTCCACTCCCAAGTAGCGAGTGGGGAGCTTGCATTCTGGAATATTAATAACCTCTTTGAGACGCCTTTTCCTATGAGTGGAGATTTTTTCAAGAGAAAATCTCTTTTCACCCTGCTTTTTTCCATACTGATAACCTGAACGCAGTACCTTTGGTACTTGTCCAAAAACTTCATTAAATGTCAGCTCTACAATAATAAAGACAAAAATGTCATCGGCATAAAGCAAGTGAGATGGGGAAAAGACATTTCTTGGACCAGGAAGGGAGTAGAATTTATTCTCCATCTTAAGAAGCGAGATACCGCGACAAAAGACCTCTTCAGCAATGATAAAAAGGATGGGAGAAAGTGGGTCCCCTTGATGAAGGCCATGTCCCAACCCAAAGAATCCCACAGGGCCACCATTTATAAGAACAGATAATTTTGAAGATAGAAAAATTTGGTGCAAATGGTCAATAAAGAGCTGGGAGAACCCAAATTTGTGCATCACATCAAACAAAGATACCCAATCAAGATTATCAAATGCCTTCTTGATATCAAGCTTTAAAGCCAATCCTCTACCAAAGGATTTAGAGTGCATCAAATTTGCAAGTTCAGAGGCCATGCAAATATTGGAAGAGATTATTTTGCCCCTTTGAAAAGCGCCTTGCTCCTCAGAAATCAATCTAGGAAGAAGGATAGAGATCCGCATGGCAACGATCCTGGGAATAATCTTAAAAAAGAAATTACCAAGACAGATAGGGCGAAAATGACTCACATTAGAAGCATTAGCTACTTTAGGAATCAATGTTAAGAAGTGAGTTTACCACCCTTGTGATAACTCACTCTGAGAAGAAATTCTGCACAGCCAAGCACACCTCAGGACCCACAATGCCCCAGCAATAGCGGTAGAAAATCCCAGGAAAACCATCTGGACCAAGGGCACTAAGAGGATCTAAATCAAAGACAGCCACTTTGATTTCGTCAATAGATGGGACAGCCATTAAAGCCAGATTATCATCCATAGTGATGATCTCAGGGATGCAGCTCAAAATATCATTCGAATTAACCATCATATCCATTTTGTGGAAGCTCTCGAAATGTTCACAGATGAACTGACCAATGCTTGCAGGAAATGCTAAAACACCACCAACCCCATCTTGAATCTCTTTAATATGATTCTTCCCTCGTCTTAGCTTAGTAGACAAGTGAAAACACTTAGTGTTGCGGTTGCCATGGTGAAGCCATTTTAACTGA
>NW_024869132.1:0-43545 GCF_013358625.1 Macadamia integrifolia
TCTCCTTCTCTGAAGGAGGTTGGGGGGAGGTGGGAATTAGGAAGTAGGATGTGACCCCTTTTGAGGTCATTGTCCAGGAGAGAGAGAGAGAGAGAGAGAGAGAGAGTGGTGGGTTGCAGCAGCAAAGCTGGAGAGTGAGAGGGTGCAGCAGCAAAGTTGGAGAGTGTGGTTGAGCATCAGAAGATTAAGGTTGATATGGAAAGAAGTGGATCAAAGAATCAAGAGAATGGGAGCGTAGGGGAGTGTGGGAGATTCCACCCCACCCTGTCGGCTCAGAGAACCCTTTCCCATATATATATATATATTTTCATATATTCTCTCTATTATTAAGTTGCACACTTGAATCTGTTCCCTAACCCACAGACACACTACAAGTCAACCAGAGGAACCTGCATCCTATCCCTTCGACTGATAAGCTTCATTTCTGTTCTCTGGTTAACTGCAAAGTTCTTTCATCATATTACATTCTCATCAATTCACTGGTTTGCCTTTTGTAGAGATCAGTTTGCTAATCTGCAGATCATACACATTCAGCCACAGCATTTACATCATTAGATCATCAATCTTCCTCAGACTGCACTATTCAATAAGCCATGCTGTAGATGTTTCATCAATTTTTCTTTTGATCTGATTTGTTTCATTAACTTTCCCTTCACTACTTATATTCTAAAAAGGAAAAAAGTTGCTGAGTGATGCCCAGCCATAAGCCTTTCTGGCTGAAGCACTCAGTTCTGCCATGTAAACTACTCATTTTGTCATTCTGACAGTTGGATCATTGTTGTCAAGGCGCCGCCTTAGCATCCCAGTGTTTTTTTAGGTCAAGGCAAGTTGTCACCTTACTGTCAATGGGTTTTTTTTTTTTTTTTTTTTTAATTCTATTTCTTATGTTTTCTATGAGTGATTTTCGTACACTGCGATACATCAAATCACTTAAAAACAAAATAAAATAGAAAGATGCAGAATTTTATTCCATTTCTTATATTTTCTCTGGGCTTCTGTACATTATTTATGTACACTAAGTTACATCAAATCACTTGGACCCAACAAAATCGAAAGATGTAGAAGCCCTTAGCTCAGATAATAAAATGAAACCCTTGACCTACTGCTCCAGTGACTCCGGCTCTTGCTCCTTGATGTAGATGCTGACGCTGATCCATGTATGGCATACATTATAGAAGGAAGAAAAAGGGCCAAGACCAGCATTAGGGTCAATCGAGCCAGCCTAAGCCTGGCCCAAATTTTGCTTCAAATCTGGTTCAATTTTGTAGCCATCGAACCATCCTTGTTCCCTCCCTCAAGCAGCTATTTTTCTCCACAAATCTGTCTTCACATGATGCCTTCTAGAAGCCCCAACAGCTAGCAATCAATTGGAGCAGCAGCAGCAACTAGAAAGACCAAGAGATTATCAACTGATTTCTGTTTACAGCTTTGTCTTTTAGTGGTTTGACTTAGTCAAGCACTGAAATGCAATTAGTATTTAGTTCTAGAAGGGTCTTTTATTTCTATGTTTATTGTTTCTTGGTCTCTAAGGTTTTAGTTTTAGCAATAGAGTCTAGAATTCAAAGTTTCTAATTTTCAGTTGTTTCCTAATTTAGAACTTTCTATGTAATTGAGTCCAAGCCTCAAGTATAAATAGAGGCCATTGTAACTGCTGAAACACCTATTGATTAATGAAATTTTCCAGCAATGTTTGCTTCAATTCTGAGAAAGAATTTCCCCCTCAACAGCTAAGATAGCTGTGGGTGAGAGACCCAAGGGCTGAGACAGCCCAACCCCCACCCACAGTTATCCCACAATTTCTCTATCTTCCCCTATCTTCTTTTCTTTTGTTTGCTGGTTGTGAGAGTGTGCTTGAGTGATCAAATAGCACCTGTTAAAGCATTGTTGAAGCCTAGAAGACAAGTCGCAACCTGAGATTGCAGATCAGCCAGAACACCCAATCGATATAGCCTGTGTCAGGGTTTTGGAGTTGGACCGATTTCTCAGATCTCCCTATTCTGAGACATGCTGCTGGTGCCCTTTTAGGGTTTGATCAAGGGTCATTAGAGGACCACTTGGCCAAGAGATTGGGCCTTTTTGAGGCCTGCTGTGGCTGTCATCAATTTTCTCCCAATAGCCTACCTTAAAACCCTAATTTTTGCCTAGGGTTATATCTTCACCACCTTCAGTCATTCAAAGCCAGAGTTTTGGGGTTTTGTTAGACCCTATTGGAGCTTCTCGAACAGCTTACGAGGCTGACCTGAGACTAGGTATGTGAGTACCTAAATTTCTCTCTATTCAGCCCTAATTTCCAGATTTGGTTACTGTAAACTGTTAATATCTGAACTTGATTTTTGAGTTTAATTTGGAGTTTGTGAACTATTTGGGACTGTTTACCTTGGTAGATAGTCTTACATTACTCCTGCTCAGCAACTCCAACGCTAGTTCCTGTTGCGGAATTGTCTATTCGGTTTTTGATGATGACTAAACCATGGGAATGTGTTTGATATAAATGTAATATTTATCCTTTTTTATATTGTAAATATAATGGAATATTTATCCTTTTTCCTGTTGGCTACACAAATCCTGTCAAACCAAGGTCATCCATATCTCTTTCACAACTTCTCCCCAGTCCAGAACAGTATTTTACCTAATTCTTCCTAACCTAAAACAGAAACCAAACAGATGCATAACAAATAACAATGCATACATAAACATTCTAACCAAGCATTTAGGAAATTAACATCATTGCATTTTCTAAATAAAATGAAGCATTTTGGACCTATTGCAAGGATTTCAACTGGAAACAAAAACTAGCTGCATGACCCAAGACTGATGTATATAAAATGACTCCCATTCAAAATCCACTAACTAGATCAGTGAAGGTGCTTTCGGTAATGATTATGTCCTGAAAGTGTATCTAAAATTTCTCACGTCCCAAAATAATAAGCGGAGAAAATTTGCTACTTAATGGACCTCCTATTCCAGATCAACTATTGTCTTCTACAACAGCAACTTGGAAGTGTAACAGAAACTTTTACTCGGAACCAAAAGCTGGCCGTATGGCCCAAAGATTGATCTATAGAAAATGACTCCCACACACTCAAAATCCCCTGACTAGACCAGTGGAGATGCTTTTAATAATGATATTTCCAGGAAGGGCATATTCAATCTCTTATACATCCCAAAAGAAGAATTCAAGAATAAAACGTTATTTTCTTGACCTAATATTCCTCAATCCAATTAAATATTGTCATCTAATACGGTCAATAAATCCAAAGTAAATCATGACATTTCAAAAGGAGTAAAATAAAATAAGGCTAAATATAGTGAAGGGGGGAAGTTATTTCTTAATTTGTCTGGGTGTTCATCTGTTCTTTTCTACAGTAGCAGACTAGCTGCTAATCCTATCGATATCTGATGTCGATATTAACAATGCTGAATGAAATGCAGCATTTAATTCAGCCAAAAAAAAAAAATCCATCATTTTGGAAAAGTGAAAGGGATTTTGAGTGAGTAACCCAAAACTAGCTGCACGACCCAAGGAGTGACTTACAGAAAATGACATCATCCACCCAAATCCACTAACTAGATTAGTAAAGGAGCTTTGGATAATGACAACAAAGAGAATCTCTCAATGTCTCACACATGGCAAAAGAGGAATTTGAGAAAATAAGGCAACTTCTTCGACATGCTATTCCTTAGTTCAACATATGCAATGTGGAAACCAAATTTTGAAAAGAAATCAGAATATCAAAAGAAAAGTACGCCAACAGACTAGTTTCTCGGCACCTCAACTTCTGATGTCAATATCGCACAAAATTCCGGAAGGTCTTATCGAATCAAATGTTTTCTTGCAAATATTTCCGTTGTGACAGAGACCTAATGATTGATGCCCATCTTTTAACGAGATGTTCTTCAAGATACAAATGAAAACAACAAATCTCTATAACCTTTGTAATCTTTCATCCATTAATGAATTCAAAGTTCAATTTCTGAATAAAGAAGAGAAAAAAAATCAATAAACAAGCAATCAAGCGCATACCTCGACCGATTGATGAGCTAGGGATTTAATGGCCGCCATGCTCTTTGGCGTGCTGCTGGTGTTCGAGGTGACGACGCTCTTCGGGGAGAGCGACAAGGTAGGAGAAGATCATGCCACCGAAGCAGACATGGTAGAGCGGATCGATCGAGTCAGTCATGATGTATTTGCGGTGATAGTTATCCAAGCCTCTATTGATCGCTTGCTTCACGTAATCGTTGGTGAACATTGGCTTCAGATGATTAGGTAGATCCTTCACTTTGAGTCCTCTGATCTCGTTGTAGAAGTTCCTCAACGCCATTGGAGCTACGCAGGAACAGACGAACAGAGCTCCCTATACTTTCTTCTCTCGCGGTCGCACTAGTAATTTATATCTTTCGGATTTAACTAAGCTAAAAAGGCACAACTAAAAAAAAATTTCTGATTTTTTTTTTTTTGAGAAATCATCTTATACCACCTAAACTTGAAAATAACTTGGAGTAACACCTTCAAATAAAAATAATGTCCAAATAAACCACTTATTTTCACAAAATTATATATAAAAACTCATTCCGTTAGGTTTAAGACGTTATGTGATGATGTCATAAGTCATTTTTTCGTTAAATAACCAATCTACCCTTATGGGTATATTAAATTACTATAATGACCTTCGCCCCCAATTAGTAAAGTTGTGGCTATCTCGCTGGAGCTATAGCCAACATAGGTAAGGGTTTTGTTGAAGGTGTCAAGGCATTTGAAGAGGGAGACAGCTTGAAACTCTAGACCAATCGCATCCTCAACGCCTTCAGTCACTCTAGCCTTCAATTCGATAATCGAGCTGGTGTTATTGGCTTATTGTACGCGGGACTGGAGGGCAGGCTAATTGCCATCAGAGACACTGATGACTTCATGAACAATGTCTTGGCCGGTCTTGGTATCGGAGCCCTACATAAGGCGGCATCAAGGCCAAAGTCGACCGCTGTTGCCGGCGCTATTGGAGGGCTGATAGTCAGAGTTGGGGTTGCTGGGAAGCTGGTTTTAAAGAGATATGTTTCCATCTAGGGTTTGTTCTCCTCCTTCCTTCTTCCTCCTTTGTGGGTATTCTTAATGAGTTCTCAGATTTGAAAATTTGAAATATGCATGTCACTGATTTCTATCTTTCCCCCTTGCATCTCCATGTAATTTGTAGAGTGTGTGGATGTTGTTAAATAATTGAGCCATCTATGTACGGGAAGAAGCATTCTATTCTATGAGTTATACTAAATTTTTATTTCAGGAACCGAAATTGGAATCTCCATTGTCCCTTCCAAACTCATCCGACTGGTTGGTTGCAGGTTAATTCCTCTCTTATTGTTCATGATTCAAGGTTCTTACCAGTTAGCCCCCCCCCCCAAAAAAAAGAAGAAGAACAATAAGATAAAATTTGGCTTTCTGCGGTTGTTATGATTAAATTCATAGAATAAAAGTGCTTTTCTGGGCTTAGATAAAGCTTAAATTGCAGAAACTATCTTCTCTCTCTCTCTTTGATGCTGGGCTAGGGATGGTTTGCTCATGCAAGGAAGTTGTTTGTGTTTACTTCTGGCTATTGATACTTGGACCTTCCATGCAATGGTTTGGAAGAAAATGAGCTCTTTTTTAAAGTTCAAGTACAAGGGTAAAAGGGACATTTCTCACTTTCAGTTAACGGTGTTACAAATTAGGGGTGCGGTAGACATTATTTTCATTTTTGGGTGTTACTCCAAGTTATTTTCAATTTTAGGGGTGGTATAGGATAATTTCCTTTTTTGGGGGGGGGTGGGTTGGGTGATAAAGGGAAAATGTTGGGCACTTTTGTCACTCTCTCTCCTTCCATTTGGAAAGGGTCCCATGTGCCCCTTGCATCCCAGTTGTTCGAATTGCTGACTTCAGGAAAATTAGCTACGTACCCAACCTTCTCCCATAAATAAGGAAGAAAGAATGCTATTTCCTAGTGTGTACTTATCCAAGACACAGTGATAGGCAAAGACCAAGCTAGGGACTTTGAAAATGTTCATGCATGCACTCCCATTGGCTGCTCCTACTTGCGTGTATATCTACGGCAAAAATTAGTATTCTCTTGACCCATAAATAAATTACAACTTGTAAATATTCCAAGCCATCTTTATTAAAAGGATTTTCTTATCACAATTGGGACCCCTTAAGTTGTTAAATAATTTATAACTAGATTATTTTTTCTTTTTTTAAAATATATTTATTTCTAATGAAGAGTAATGCAAGATAATGGCTGTTTTTGTAATGAGATAATGATAAAATAATTTTCAGAATATATTTGAATATATTTTTTATCCTTAACTTACAAAACTTTTAGAAATAAGAAAATGGGCAACCAAAATGTGTGAAGTGGATCAAATCCAGCCCTAGCAGTTTGGCACTACTAACTTAAGAGCATGGCCGAGGTTTGGTCAATTAATCAAATCTTTAGAAGTGCACTTAGTGCATGGCTTGAACATTAGTTGGTATTGTAGGGCCAAAAAACAGTTTTAAACACACCTGTTGAATTGAATCCATTTTACATCCCTACAATTTTGGTGAATTTCTTTGA
Organism: Macadamia integrifolia; assembly: GCF_013358625.1. Lineage (NCBI taxonomy): Eukaryota > Viridiplantae > Streptophyta > Magnoliopsida > Proteales > Proteaceae > Macadamia > Macadamia integrifolia. The sequence goes on from NW_024869132.1 coordinate 6,582, forward strand.
TAAATTTATCCCTGGTCCTAACCGTTACATCGATACAGAATCCAAGAATTGAGCACGTATTGATATCAATAGTCGACTAATGTCTATTCCATTTAACCTTGATTCTTCACCCATCGAGTCCAACCTGATAAGGCTAAGTTTGGCACAGTCTGGCCAATTCCAAACAATTTTTAGATGATTTTGAATTTTGAATATCATAATTGATGGAAACAAATCCCAGGTTGATTCTTGTCACATGCCTCTTGAATTTTCTCTTCTCCTATTTTATTTGTGCGTATTGCGAATTTACTACTATATTTATATTATTTATGTTTTATTTTACTACTATTTTAGCTATTTATTATTGATAGGAATTCTCCTGTTAACACCCTATGAATTGATAAAAGCCTCATAATCATACTAGAACCATGGTGATTCAATAAAGCTCCCAAGCTAAGCCCAAAGGTTCTCTGAGTAAGGACCATTTGATTATCACTTATTCAATGAATAGATATGAATGAAAACGGAAAAACGTTTGCCGTTTGCCCTTTGTCCTTTCTTGTGATACAAGTTTTATGCCTATATAATGTAATAACCCTTAAAAGGTCCCCCATGATTTAAAGTTATGAAATAAAGTTTGCTTTGTGCATCCCCATTGTCCTGAGGCAAACAGGCTTATGGCCTTGCCTTGCCATTTGACCTCTCTTCCCATAGTTTTCAAATCATGATAAGGAAAGAGAAGGGACTATTGCAAAAACGAAGATTGCCCGAAGTGTTTCACCAAAAAAGACTACACAAAAGTTTTTCACCAACAAACACCGCACAATTCTTCTTGCATTACTAAGAACCTTTTCTGTAAAGGGCTTCATGTCCAGGAAATGTATTGTGGTACTCTGCCATATGGTCTTGATCTTGGCCTTCATCATCAATAGCTCTTTCTTTGTCCCCGTTCTTCCCTCCATTTTCCACTCTCTTCTCAAGCACTTGCAGACCTCTCTTCATTCTTTGACTCTTCCACCTCTCTTCCCTTCTCACTCTGACACAATTATGGTGTTCAAAACCTCTTTTGCAACCACAAAAACCCTTAATCCTTTATTCAAGTAAGTCACTATCCTCTAATCCTTCCAATTCCAAATTCTCACTATTTGAGACCCTAAACTCCTTAACCAGAGGCCCCAAATCCCCATTCGATTAACCATTTGATGCTGTAGATTCATGTCCAGTAGGGGTATCAAAACCCAGCCTGAACAATAAAACCGATTGAAACCGACCGATAAAACCCAAACCAAACCAAAACAAAATGATCCTTATTGGATTGGTTTTGGATTGAGGTATGTTGGGACTGGCTGAAAACTGGTCCAAACCAAACCGACCAATAAACAAACCTAAACCAAACCGAATGAAACTGATAAAAAAATAAATGATTATGAGATTATAAATTAGTGAATTGACTATCCCTTTTTTACAATATTAGTAAGCAAAAAATTTGTTGTAAGGTAAATTGTTACAAATCATTGAATATTAGATTATAAATAGAGAAATTGATTTGTAAATTGTAATAATGCTTCCAATGATTTCCTTGTTTACTATACAAATCTACTCGGATAGTTAAATGAATGATTGGATAGGGTTCATTTTGTGATTTCAATATTAGTTATCTTCTTAGTAATTTGTTATCCTTTGGTTTCAATATTAGTTATCTTTCCCATACAACAATAAATCATGATTTAATCATAAATTTAAAGTGTTTTTTTTTTTTGGTCAAATCTTGTCACTTTAAGTTATGAATGTAAGATTTCATTATTGTTCAAGCCCAATAATAAACCGATCTAAATCAATATTAACTCGATATTGAAAAATCGAAAATAAATCGAAACCAAACTAGACCAAAATCAAAACTGACCGAAAATCGAAGTTCCTTAACGGATTGGTTTTGGTCTCCCTCATTCCTAGACCAAAATTGATTCAACCTGACCGAAACCAAACCGAACTGACCAATTGACAGCCCTAATGTCCAGTCATACCTACACATAAAGAGCAAGAAGATTGTCACCAAAGGAGGCTCCAGTGAAGGACGCTCCAATTCTTAAGTCATAATCTGAGAATTTAGTAGATAGAAAAAAGAGGAATAGAGAAAAATAAAGTTAAGGTCGTGAGTCTCCATACTTGGGATTTGGGTCTCCCTCGCCCTTTTATAGTGGTTGGCATCGATGGTTATTTGGGGGCTCTCTCATACTTCTATGATGAGGATGCCCCTATACACCATTTCCTTGATTATGGACCATATTGAGTTGCCTACGTATCTCTTGTGAGGAATCACGTCTAGCATAGCTTGGGTGACTTACTCTTTTATTTACCTATAGTATTTATTGAGTTGGTCCATGTTGGTCAGCCTTGGTACTTCCTCTCGGTATGGATTCATGAGTTGGATGGTTTTTCTCGACAACACTTCCTTGACTGTGAAAGGGCCATTCCAATTTGGTTGGAGTTTCCCCCATGGGGTCGTGAATAGGAGCTCTTTGCTCTCTCATAACCAAATCCCTTATTTCAATTGGGTAAGTTCGTACATATTTATTTGTCAGTATGTTTTCAAATTGTCCATAGCTTTCATCCTTTTTTTCACCCAAGAGGTTGAGTTCATCATATCAGGCCTACATCCACTCTCCTTCGGGTAACTGGCTATCCAACAATACTCTAAGAGATGGTACTTAGATTTCCACTGGCAACATTGCTTGCACCCCGCAAACCAAGGAATAAGGTGTTGCCCCCGTCAATGTTCGTATCAAAGTTCGGTATGCCCATAATGCATAAGATAGCTTGTCATCCAATATTTATGAGTTTCTACCATTTTTTAGGATCACCATGGTGTTCTTGTTGGCTGCCTCTACCCCCCATTGGTCTGTGGTCGGTAGGAGGTGGATTTATGCCTTTTAATGCTGAACTTTGTGCAAATCTTATCGGCCTTACACCAGAAATTGGAACCTTGGTCCGATATTAGTTCTTGCAGCATCCTATAATGGCAAATGATGTTTTCTTGGATAAACTTCGCTCCCTTGGCTGCTATGAGAATTGAGTATGACTACGCTCTACTCACTTGGTGAAATAATCAATTGCTACAACAATTTATTCGTGGCCATTGGATGCCTGGATTTTCACTATGACATCGATGCATTGAGTGGGAAAATGCCTAAGAGAATTGAGTGAGTGTAACTCTGTCAGTAGGATATATATGATATTTGTGAAGATCTAAATCTACACAATTTTCTTCCATGGTGTTCCAATAGTACCCCAATTTAAGAATCTTCTTTGCTAATATTTTTCCTTTCATATGTGAACCACATAGACCTTGATGTATTTCTTCCATGATTGTTCTAGCTTGTTCCTCACTGACATATAACAATTGGATTCCATCATAGAACCTCTTATACGACATGTCAACTTGTAAGGTGAATTGGATAGAATACTTTCTTAACAACTTTCTCTTGCCTTCCATGGCTTTAGCTAGGTATTTCACTTCCCTGATAAAATCAGTCATGCAAGCAAACCTCCTTCTATTAGCAGTGAAAAAATTCACCATATTTTCGTGTATAGGCTTATCTCTTCTTTCCACCCTGAACGGTCAAACTTGGGCCATAAGATTGCTTTATACTATGGAGGTTAAATTTGCAAGGCATCCACAAACCTATTGCTATCCTTTTGAAAGTACTCGAAGGAGACCTCATTGAAGTACTTAGACATCACTTCCAAGTATTCTTGATATGGTTTCAGTTTTTCATCTCTAGTTTTCCACTTCCATAAGTTTAACAAATGATGATGGTAGAATTGCCATATACCTTGATCTTCTTTACTCCAATGGTTAATGCTATTTCTAGCCCCAAAGTACATGCTTCATATTTGGCAATGTTGTTGGTACAAAGGAAGTCAAGGTAAAAAGATAACGGTAGATCCAAGCCATATGGATTGTCTAAAAGTATTTTTGTGCCATAGCCTTTCTGATTAGCTCCTTCGTCAAAGTACATTCTCCATTCACTGGTTGCTTCCTCTTCTTTAACTGTCATAATTCCCTCATTCGGGAAAGCATCATCTAGTGGTCTCCATCTTTGATAGTGTGAGCAACCAAATGATCGGCAATGGCTCACCCTTGATAGACTTCTAGGTGACATAGGTGATGATGAATTCAGAAAATAGCAACAACTACCGAGCCATTCTTCCCCTCAAAGTTGGCTTTTCAAAAAGATACTTGATTGGATCCATTCTTGAGATTAGTCAGATTGGATACGCCACCATCTATTATCTCAACCTCTTAGTTGCCCATATCAGTGATGCGCAAGTTTTCTCAAGGGACATGTATCAAATCTCATACTCTAGAAATTCCTTGCTCACGTAATAGATCACCTACTCTTCTCCCTTCTCCTTATCTTTTTGGACTAATAGTGGACCCATGGAAGACTCTCCTACTAATAAGTATAACAAGAGTGGTTCTCTAAGGATTGGTGGCTTAAAAATAGGTGGATTCACTAGATATTCCTTGAGTTTTTATTGAATGCTTGCTGGCATTGAGGATTCCATTTTTTGGTTGATATTTCTTCAACAGTTTGAAAATTGATTCACATATGTTATTTAACTGAGCTTTGAACTAACTGATGTACTGAATGTGTCTGAGGAATCCTCATATTTCTTGTCTGTCTGGGGTGTGGGTATATCTCAAATTGCCTTAATTTTGATGGGGTCAACTTCGATGCCCCTCTCACTTCCAGAAATCTCAGCAACTTTCCTATTGTTGCATCAACGTGCACTTTTGAGGGTTTAACCTTAATTGATACTTCTTAATCCTTTCAAAGAACTTACTTAGGCTGGGATATGTCCTTGTCGGACTACTGATTTTAGTATCATATCATTCACATAGACTTCCACTTCCTTGTGAATTATGTTATGCAAGGTTGTTGCAGCCACCATTTGATATGTGGCCCCGACATTATTAAGTTCGAATGGCATTACCTTGTAGTAATAGGTTCCCCATGGAGTGGCGAAAACCAACTTTTCCATGTTCAAATTCAAGCTCACCTAATTATACCCTGGTAATCCATCCATAAATGATCAAAAAGCATGTCCTACTGTGTTATCTACCAATACATAGATATGAGGTAGGGGAAGTCATCCTTGGGGATGACTTTGTTGAGATCCCTGAAATCAATGCACATTCACACCCTTACATCCTTCTTTGGGACTAGGACAATATTAGTCGAACATGGGGGTACTCGACCACTTGTAGGAAACCTACATTCTATTGTTTCAAAACTTCTTCCTTGACCTTCTCACTCTATCCTAGACGCATTCTTCTCAGCTTTTGCTTGACAAGCCTTGCATTGGGGTAGATTGATAGATGATGCTGCACGAAGTTAGGATTGATCCCAAGCATATCTTTGTAGGACAAGGATAGAACTTCCATAAAATCTTTGGGAAGATTAACCCTTTGTGTTGCCTCTTCACTATCTAGGGTAGCACCAATTCTTACCTCTCGAGGACATTGATCGGTTCCTAAATTAATGACTTAGGTATTCACTGATGGTTTGGGCTTTTCTTGGCTTGCATTGTTTTATTAAGCTATGATAGTTATTAAGATCATCATCTGAAAAAGGAGGCAAATCATACTTAGAAATTAGAGATTTTATTGATGTTCAAAAAAGTAACAACAGACTCGATATACATAAACTCTGAATTTTATTGAAAGAAGATACAGGAACACAAGTAACAACAAATGACTCAATAACAGACTGAGACTTGGTGCTTTTATTCAACAATATCTGGATCGGTTAACTCTAGAGCGTTGATGGTCTTGAAATAATTCCCAATGCAACAGACTCGATATACATAAACTCTGAATTTTATTGAAAGAAGATACAGGAACACAAGTAACAACAAATGACTCAATAACAGACTGAGACTTGGTGCTTTTATTCAACAATATCTGGATCGGTTAACTCTAGAGCGTTGATGGTCTTGAAATAATTCCCAATGCTTGTCTATTTCAGGAGTGGCTCATGGGCCTAGTGGATCAACAAATGTGGGACTGAACTCTCATCTTCTTTGATGGCCGAAACCGCTATGTCTTCTATGGTGTTGTGGCCACTAACCTCTAGGCCCATAGTACCGAAATCACCCTTTGGCCACACCATGCCATAGACCATCAAAGCCACATTCATAACTCTAATACCGACCTTTGGGCCACAGTACCAAAATCACCCCTTGGCCACACCGTGCCCTAGACCATCAATGTTATAGTTACAATTATGCACCACATCCATAGAATCCCACAACCACAAATCCATGATCACACTACCCACAATATCCAAAATCTATAGATGCAATAATAGGTATTTATAAAATACAGCCATAACACAACAACAACCAATACACATGTACACTAAAAATCAAAAGATATAAAACATTCAGTAGCATAAGTCACAATCACCCATTCACATCAATACCCAGATTTGAAATCTTTTGCTAAATTTCCGTCATTGCATATCCTTGTCGAGTACATTAGGTTCCTAAATATTAATTCAATTATTAATTGTTAGTTTTATTCTATTCTGTCCAAGGACAACATCTAAACTTCAGTTGAATTCCCTCACCGGAACTCAATCACAGACCATGCGAGAAGTGAATTGACCTAAATCAGCAACTGTTTCACATATTGACCATAGAGTCCAACTGACCTAACAGTTCACATTTAGTTTGTTTCCACCACCCACACAACCATAGTCTACCAACCTACCCAATAGAGCCATACATATTGACTCAAAATACCACTGATATGTCCCACAAGTAGGTAGGGCAGAGTCAGCAAAAATAAAGGTCATTCCCTTATAAAAATACCCACCGATAAGTCAAGTGCAGGGGCATTGGCCTACCATAGGCACCCACTATTGAAAGTTTTTTAGTAATTCCTAGCAACAGCTGAACTCCCCACTTGTCCGGGTTGGTTCTGCCCAACTGTGCTCCGAATTTGGTGTTCTTGGGATCCTTTCATGCGTGTGGATAGGTCCCACACCATAGGGATCAATTCCAATTGATTTTACCCCACTCCATCATAGTCTACAAACTCATACTTGGCCTACTTGGCTAAATTTCAGCAGTGCACAGGCAAGCACTCTGCCCTGGGCTTTCTAGCACAAGTAGCCCCCACATTGAGCATGAGCAAACCCAAGGTCATATTTGTTTAGCCATATAATGATTGAAATGCCCAAATCCAATTTTACTTAACTCCACTACTGAATTAGAACTCACATTGAAGTGTTACTTGGGTTGAAAATCCAAGTTCACCAATGCATCATTAGGTGGCCTACTACTTTGGGTTCTCCAGTATGAACATGCTCTTATTTAGGTCTGTACAACCTCAAATAGAAGGCTATACCCTAGATTAGCCCATATCTCCCATTTCTAACTCCGAACGTTCAAAAGTGAGTCAAAGATGAAGTTGGATATCTGAACTACTCCATCCTTCCAATGTCAATTCTGGGATGGTGGTCCCAACTCTAGAATGGAATTTCCCTCATCATACCAAGTCTTTTTAGACTATGGACAGCCCTAGAGTTAAAATACAGACATGTACCCACTCCCAAGCATAGACTTAATATGTTCATAAATCCCAATTTATAAATTCAGCAACTTTGTTGCTTAAACCCTAGTCTGGCAGTTGTATTTTCAGCTTCAAGACAAGAATCCATGTTTTCATAGTTTGATACCTATTTATGGGAATTTACACAGGGATGGTTGCGGGTCTATGAATTGTCCCAAATGTATGGACAAGAGTCCATTACGCCAACCCAACTCTTATAGTTGGATTACAGCTTAAGGAAAATGGATCCCAATTGGACACTCTAAACCCAACCATCATTAACTGCTTAGACCATTTCCAAGGTATAAACATGGTTGTAATAGTGTGGACAGCAACATACCATACCCATTGATGTTTTGCAGTAGGGTTTCCAATTGGGAATGAAACCGCTATGCTTGCACAACCTCTTCTTAGCTTTTGGGTAACTGAAGAACAATTTAGAGGGTTGTATACTATCCTAAATATATGGACAACAAGCATATTATATTCAATTTATATGAACAACAGTAAATAAATTAACGCTTTTGTATGCAAACCCAATTGGCCAATTGCACACCTACAAATCTTAATTTAGCTCTAGGGGCCCATAGGGACCATATGAGACCTATACAAATCCAATCTAAGACATGAACAATATATTGTTATCCCCAACTTCAGTCCATGACTCCATGTAACTTAATTTGCCCAAATTCCAGGCTTACAGGCCAAAACCCCCATCCCTGGGTTAATTACCCTACCTAATCAGCCCATTTTTGGCAGAAAGAGGCTATAGGGACCATGATTAACTTAATTCCTACCCAATTAATATGAAACACATGCTATCATACTTTATACAATCCTTGTGATTGATTCCCAGCCAATCCCCAACCATGCAGTCCAGTGTTCCTGATGAGTACATTATGTGTGAAATCTTAGGATAAAAGCATGCATTTTACATACTTAGAATGGAGCTATCTTGAGTTTTACTCTCTTTTTTCAGATTTTATATTTTAAAGGCCTTAAGGACTATCAGGCGCCGTTTCTCCAATTTTACATGTAAAGAGGTCCAACTTCTTTTCATGGCTATGAAAAGGATGAAATTCCAAGAAAAATGAACATGTTGCATTAAAAGCACACATTCATTAGACACTCATATACACGATTATTCTTTTCGGGCTAGAAAAAGAATAATGGACCAAAACTGAACTGAGATGTAGGCCCGCCCTTCTGTAGTTGTCCTAGGGGAATATTCTAGATGCCAACAAGATGGAGGGACCCACATGGGTTATTGAAACTCTCTGTTACACCCGTGCCTTGACTCAGTCTAATTTGAACTGTTGTGATAGGTCTTGGACCGGAGATTAGAAGCACAACCGAGTTTTGGCTCGCGGTCGCCCATTGCCCAAGGGAGAGAGATGACCCCAAGTGTTCGTGCATCTTGTGCCAGTATAATTGGAGGGGGTTCATACCTTTCGACCCCAGACGGTAAGTGACCCAACTCCTCACACATAAATCCCGGCACGTACCGAAGTTACCGAAAGACCACGAGCACGGCTAAGGGCAACTAACCATTTAAGGCCAGTTGGTGGACAGCAAGTAGTCAAGACATCTAATAAGCCACTGGAAGCACTGGGCCTGAATCCGGTGGGCTATTTTTGGTGAGCCAAATAGGCTGCTGTCAAGATTTCGATGCCCGTGGGTCCTGCCACGCTCATCATAGACAGTCTTAGATGATCTAAAATCATCCTCCACATCTTCCCTATGACGTGAGCACATTTCGGACCTAAGTGGTTGGGTTCTTGGGCTCTGAAAGGCATATTAACTTGATTGGTCCGAATAGGGTCCAACCAAACGGACCCTAAGGTCCAATTTAACACATAAGAAGGAAATGCGGATTTCATTTCCTCATTTCCTTTGTGCACAACGTAGGAGAGAAGAGAAAGAGGAGAGGAAGGAAGAAGAAGAAGAGGAAGAAGAGGGGGAAGACTTACCTTGGTGGCGGCTGCTACCTAGTTGTCGGAATCACTGTCGGAGGTAAGCGCAATCGTTCCTACTACCCTCACTCTTCATTTTGACCTAGGTTAAGCTAGGTATGGTTGTTATCTTAGTGCACAAACCCTCTTGAGGTCGGGGAATGGGTGTTTCACCTCCCCGGTGCCGTTGCCATGCTCAAACCAAGCCTAGTGAGCTCCAACAACAAGTATTGCCAAATGACCCACTAGGGTTTCGATCATCGATGTATCTCCCAAATTGCTTAGTGGAGATTTTATTGGCTTAGAATGATGCTAGGGACATTCCTTATAAACTCCATGAAATAAATCTCGACGATCGGGTCTGAGCCGAAAACCCCCAATTTGAGTGGACAGTTAGTTCTATACTGCCATCGGAAGTAAGCCATTGGAAACCCTGGGCCTATTTCTGGTGGGTTGTTTTCGATGAACCACAGAGCTCAATGAGCTCTCTGCCACCACCACCAAAAATAGGATTGATATTTTCGGTGGAAAGACCATGTTTCCCGTGACATTACTGTCACTAGGATACCTTGTCTGTACCTTTTAGGAGTGACCCAAGTGGGCCCCTCCCAATCTTTTCGACATGTATTGATGTACGATTGTCCTTATGTCTAGGATAATGATGTGCATGAGCCCCAAGACCGAAACTGAGCTGATTGATCAGTGGACTTATCTGAACCCTAACACACACAGAGATAAACAAGGTGAGAGATGGTTGCTTTATTTTTTTGTGATCGTTTATTATTATAGAACCGCTCACATGTGTAGAATTTCATATTTAATTATATTGTTCACATAATGATGATGTTCAATCACATATTACATTTTATGATTATGATATGAATTGTAATGGATATGTATGGCGGGATCCGGTGTGGTCGAGGTGGTACTGGTACCGTGATCGCCTTGTGATTGTTGTATGTATGAGACAGGATCCGATGTGGTCGAGGTGGCACCGGTGCCATGATTTCCATATGCATGTTGCATTCATGCATTGATTATGTGCATTAGAGTTAGTTGTAGTCGTGGATTGCACTTTGTGGCCAATGTGTTGCCGGTATCGTGTGCTTCAGGACTACATTTGGAAATAGATACACTTCATGGCTGACGATTGGTACCGGTGTTACGTAGTCCATACTCAACTGTTATATGCATGCTAGATTAGGTAAATAGTCGTGGGTTACACTTTGTGGCCAATGTGCTACCGGTATCGTGTACCCGTGACTGTATTTGGAGATGGATTACACTTTGTGGTCGATGTGTTACCGGTATTGTGTAATTCATACTAATTGTATCATTTTGAAGGCATGTACCATATATGGGGTTAGGTATCATTCCCTATGCTACGAACCCTTGCCAACAAGGGTTAAGGTGTTGGATAACCCATTGTGGTATGTTCAATGTGCCATTCCAGAATGCCACACCCGCGGTATGATGTGATTGTTGCCGGAGGCAGGAACCTATCTGACTTGGGCGATGATGTACCAGTGCTGCGACTTCTAGGAGGGGCTTATCAGTGGTTTGTTGGGTGACCCATGGACGCATACAGGGACCTACAGGCTTCTATTCACTACTAGAGTTTGTATCCCTACGTAGTCGATGGTGGTTCTGATGAGCACATTTATGTGTGAAATCTAGGGTAGTAAAGCATGCATTTTACATATTTAAAATGGAGCTACCTTGGGTTTTACTCTCTTTTTGCAGGTTTTGTATTTTCAAGGCCTTAAGGACTATCAGGCGCTATATCTTCAATTTTATACGTAAAGAGGTTTATTTCTTTCCATGGTTGCGAAGAGGATGAAATTCTGAGCAAGATGGACGTGTTCAATTAAAAATACACATTCGTTTGGTCACCCGTACAAATGATTATTCTTTTCAGGCCAGAAAAAGAATAATGGATCAGAACTGAACCGAGATGCAGAACCAGCCCGTTTGCAATTGTCCCAAAGGTACAAGGAATACTCCAAATGCCAACAAGGATCGATGGACCACATCCTTAAGTGATTAAAGATTTGTTTTTGGTAATAACAACTACCTAGCGTAGTTGGTGAGCTATGGTGTACAAAATTCCCTTGTTCACCAAGAGGTTTCAAGTTCGAATCTCATGGTTGTTTTTTTTAGAGAATTTGTTGAAGATTTCCTATTTTTCATTCACTTAAAGCACTAAGATCATGGAGGGGATTTCCACATCAAATTAGAACAAAGAAAATCGTGGAGAAGAGAAGAAAAAAAAAAAGGAAAGAGAAAAAAAGGGAGAAATAAAGATTGTCCAAATCTTCTCTCTCCTCCACATCATCACCAAAGATTGTCCAAATCACATAAAGCAAGAAGAAAATCATCCATTGGAGGGAGAAAAAGAAGAAAAATAAATTAGAAAAAAAAAGGAAAGAAAATAAGCAAACAAATTATAGGAAAATTCTCAAAGTTTATTTCTCTCTTCTCTCTCCTCCACCTTAGCACTTTTGGTCTCAAAAGATCTCACAACCAATTGTGGGTTTCTCTCTTTTAGGAAAGAGAAATTTGTTATCCTACCTTCCCATTCCCTATAAATACAACTCATGTAAGAGGCGGGGAGACAATTCATTCTTCTTCTAGTTTTTTTTAGTTGCTCTCTCTTTCTCTTGCTCTCTCTTTAGTTTTAGTTCTTCTTTATCTTTTCTTTAATCACTTTTGTAATAGTTTTTTTTTTATTTCAATTAATGCAAGCACTCTTTTATTTTTATTCAGCCCTTTTTGTTTATGATTTATGCAATTGAGTTGTAATTTTTTAAGTTATAGTTCTAGGCTTAGATCTAGGTGACAAGATCATGAGCAGTGGAGCAATTTTTTTTTNACGACGTCATCTAAAGGTCTCCTATAGAGAAAATTTAAAGAATGAAGAAGACTTCCTTGTGTTGGTCACTTCGAGAGAAATATTTGAGATAAGGGAGAAGTCTTCCTTGTGGAGGTATCCTTGAGAGAAATTTTAGATGAGGAAGGACATTTTCCTTGTTGAGGACTCCATGGAATATTTGAGAAGAGGAAGACATATACTTTGAGGAGATCTCCATAATAGGAGAAAATTGAGAAAAAGATTTTTGGGGAGATATCGGGTGAGTTTGCCAAAAAAAACATCGGGGATCGTCAAAAAGCTTGTATGGGATAACCACAATGCGATCTCCAACACTATTCAAGCTACTATGGGATAACCACAATGCCTATCTTTAGCCTATCTTATTCAAGCTTGTAGGTTATTAAAAATTTTGTACCGGATAACCATAGTGCTATCTCCAACACTATTCAAGTCCTGCTAACACCTGTCAATGAGTGCCCACGAGAGCACCTTAACAAATCTGAAAAGAGAGAGAGAGAGAGAGAGAGAGAGAGAGAGAGAGAGAGAGAGAGAGAGAGAGAGAAAGAAAGAATATGATAATCAGATTTTGACATTGCTCCCACCCTCTCAAATCCCCCCCCCAAAGAAAAAAAAAAGTTGTTCACTGAAATCTTGATACAAACAGTTCAAGGAAGCTATATCAGTTGACAGATTCAAGAAATACAATAACATCATGGATGGAAGAATTCACACTGAAGGTTACCCATTATATCCTAGATTGAAGATTTGAAGCTTCCAAGTTCCTAATAGAACCTAGGAGTGTAAAGAGAGAAGAATGATCATAAGGAGAAAAACAAGAGAATATATATATATATATATATATTTTCCTTTTTATGCTATTGAGAATAGGGAGAAGTGGAGACCAAACACTGTTTTAATAGTAAAATCTTGAATATAAAGCAAATAATCAATATCCAGTGAATATTGATCACCAAACTTCCAACTATAAACTTTATCAAAAACTAAAGCCACGATCTCCTATCTCTCAAAATTCATGCCAATAATTATAAGAGGAACTCTTAGATGTTATTGTTGGAAAACAAAATAGAAAAATAATATAATATAAAATATTTACAAAGATTGATCCATCCACAGAACCGTGAATGACTGCTAAATTATGCAAGTTCGACAACATCTATACCTAGAGCGGATCTGGTTTCTCATATCTGATCTCTATGAAAACTATCTATGGACTTGTTTTACAATCCGTAAGCAGCAGAGAGTGACATAATAGGATTATAGTCCCAGCATCCCATCTTCAAGACAGTCCATGACCCTGGTCTTATGTAGAACTGACCATCGTAATGATATTAATTAAATTTATACCAAAAAAAAAAAGGAACTGAAACAATCTCATAGAACTTGAAATTATTCAAATTTTGGTATTCTTGGTGAAATATTGTACAATTAATACAGACATTTAAGTCCACCAAGATCATATTACAACAAATATTTATAAATAAAATGTCTTTAAGATGAGTACAGAGGTTTGGTGAGACAAATTTGTAGAGATGCTAGTAGTTAATGTCTCAACCAATTCACATAAAGTTGGCAATACACATGAGCAGAAGAATGAACTTTGAGAAGGATTTAGTACCTTTTACTCTTTGCTCATAAGTAGGTCGATCACGCATCATCAAAGTAGCAGCCTCTCCATTCAATGGCTCTGATGGGTTGGGGTATAATAAAGTTGTGGAAGGAACACTTCAAACACATTGACCAGATCTGCGAAACATGGAAGCCAACATCTGGAAACAATTTCACAAAACAGTAAAACTGAAAAGCAGCACAAGTTAGAAAAGTCACCGTATTACCGTATATAGGCTCCTTAAAAAAGCAGCACATCAGGTATCTATTACTTTTATGAAGCAACAATTACTATATGGTTACAAGCCATTATGTTTGAGAAAATGTAATTGAAAATAATGAAAAGTTACAATTATGAAGATGTTCGAATGAAAGTTAAATATATATATATATATATACAACTATACCAAACCTAAAAATGTAGTTCATCGTCGTGGCATGGCGAAAACTCTAGAAAAGGCTATGTAGTTTGATGAGCACATTTATGTGTGAAATCTAGGGTAGTAAAACATGCATTTTACATATTTAGAATGGAGCTACCTTGGGTTTTATTCTCTTTTTGCAGGTTTTGTATTTTCAAGGCCTTAAGGATTATCAAGCACTATATCTTCAATTTTACACGTAAAGAGGTCCTATTTCTTTTCATGGTTGCGAAGAGGACGAAATTCTGAGCAAGATGGACGTGTTCAATTAAAAGTACACATTCGTTTGGTCACCCGTACAAATGATTATTCTTTTTCGGGTCAGAAAAAGAATAATGGATCAGAACTGAACCGAGATGCAGAATCAGCCCATTTGCAATTGTCCCAAAGGTACAAGGAATACTCCAAATGCCAACAAGGATCGATGGACCACATTCTTAAGTGATTAAAGATTTGTTTTTGGTAACAACAACTACCTAGTGTAGTTGGTGAGCTATGGTGTACAAAATTCCCTTGCTCACCAAGAGGTCTCAAGTTCGAATCTCATGGTTGTTTTTTTTAGAGAATTTTGTTGAATATTTTCTGTTTTTCACTCACTTAAAGCACTAAGGGCATGGAGAGGATTTTCACATAAAATTAAAAGCAAGGAAAATCGTGGAAGCAAGAAGAGAAGAAAAAAAAAAGAAAGAAAAAAAAGGGAGAACCAAAGATTGTCCAAATCTTCTCTCTCCTCCACATCATCACCAAAATATTGTCCAAATCACACAAAGAAGAAGAAAATCGTCCCTAGGAGAGAGAAAAAGAAGAAAAAAAAATTAGGAAAAAAAAAGGAAAGAAAATAAGCAAAAAAAAATTATAGGAAATTTATTTCTCTCTTCTCTCTCCTCCACCTTAGCACTTTTGGACTCAAAAGATCTCACAATCAATTGTGGGTTTCTCCCTTTTAGGAAAGAGAAAATTGTTACTCTACCTCCTCATTCCCTATAAATACAATTCATGTAAGAGGAGGGGAGACAATTCATTCTTCTTCTAGTTTTTTTAGTTGCTCTCTCTCTTTCTCTTGCTCTCTCTTTAGTTCTAGTTCTTCTCTATTTTTGCTTTAATCACTTTTGTAATAGTTTTTTTTAATGTCAATTAATGCAATCACTCTTTTATTCTTATTCAGCCTTTTTATGTTTATGATTTATACAATTGAGTTGTAATTTTTTAAGTTATAGTTCTAGGCTTAGATCTAGGTGACAAGATCACGAGCCGTGGAGCAATTTTTTTTTCAAGTTCAAGCATTGATTCAAGTAAGTAGGCTCCTTCAGTAGTCTTCTCTCCCTCCTCTCATTCCCTCTTCTGACTACCCTTTCTTTCTTAATTTAGGATTTTTATTTTCAGTCGTTACATTATTGTTATCCCTTTCCCCCAAGGTTCATGGCTAGTGTATGTGTTGGCTTTGCCCCTCCTAGCCATAGAACCATCAATTTATTGCTTTTATTTTAATTGTCTCCCTTTCCCTAAAGCCAAGTAGAGTAACCCTTGTAAGAGTGACTCTCTGGTCAAGTAGGGAAGCTCATATTATGATGCATCCCTCGGGCTAAGTAGAGAAACCTACTTGTGAGTCTCTTTCTAGCTTTATCCCCTTTCTTTTACTTTATTTTTATTTTAGCATTTTTTTCCTTTATTTATTTATATATTTTTTAATTACGTGGGTTGTTTATTTTTAGTTATTTATTTATTTAATTTCAATTGCGTGGCTTGCGTCTTTAAATTCTTAGGTGACGAATGGTTAGGACGTTATTGTAGATACATATGTTTAGGATGGTAATTACAATTAGATCACAACCATTAATCGGTTCACTTTTGCATTATTAAAAGAAATAAAAAAAATAAAGTGGCTGCTTCCCTGTGCTCGACCCATGGCTACACTGATCCGTACACTTGCGATTACATTTTAAATCTCAATCAAGTTTTTGGCGCCATTGTCGGGGAGACAGTTACATGTTATTTTTCACTTTCTTTTGGTAAATCGGAGTGCTTTGTTTGCTTGTTTTATATTTTTCCTTTTCTTTTATTGAATTCCTGAGAAGAACAACTTGCAATAATAGTTATATCAGTGGAGGTCGCCATGCCTCATAGTATGATAAAGACAGGTTTCGCCCTGTAGCAGTACCTCAGGAATTGACCTGAGCAACCCCGGATCCTTGCCGGTAAGCTCCCAAAAAGCCAAAAAAAAATCAAAAAAAATTTTTCTATCCATTCTTTTGTGCTTGTCTTACTTTAGTTGCGGGTAGTTTTCTGTTGTATGAGTGTTAGGTGGGTACGTAGTACTAAGAATCGTTAGAAAGAAGAGATCCAACAAGTAGTGACCCAATACATTTGCTCTCTTTAAAACCCTTCAATATGGGAGACCAACAGCAAAACCCTTCACCTAAATCTCTGAAAGATAGGTTCTACCCTGCTAGAACAGCCCAACCTTCCTGCATAGTTCTACCACAAACCTAGGGCAATAATTTTGAACTCAAATCTCAATACATCACTATGTTGCCCCACTTCCATGGGTTGACCTCTGAGGATGCATACCTATTCTAAGGGAATTTGAAGAGGTATGTGTTCTAATTAAGATCCAACAGCTTTCTGATGATGCTGTTAAGCTTAGGTTTATCACTTTTGCATTGAAAGACCAAGCTAAGAAGTGGTTGTATGAGTTACCCACAAATTCCATAACTTCATGGGAATAGTCCACAGTTGTCTTCCTTAAGAAGTTTTTCTCAACTCACGAGACTAATAAGCTTAGAAGTGATATCCTTCAGTTTAGGCAAAAGTCTAGTGAGTCATTTTCCAAACTTATGGAGAGATTCAAGGATCTACTCTAAGAATGCCCCTCACCATGGCCTAGACCTATGGCATTTATGTCAAATAATTTATGAGGGTATTGATTATCCAACTAAACAAATGATAGAATCTATGTGTCCTGAGGGATTCACATCCTTTACAGATGAAGGAAATGCATGGGAATTCTTACTTGACTTAACTGACAAAACCCGTGAGTGGGAATCAACCCAAGAGAGTGAAAGAATCATAGAAGAAAAAGGATATTTTGTGGATGGGATAGTAGCCAAGGAAGCCCATTTGGATAGCCTAATCAAGAGGATTGAGGCTATTGTTCCTAGAGAGCCATCATCAGTCAATTTGGTTAAGATTTGTGCTTGGTGCCAGTCCCCTGGACATGTCATGGAAGAATGCCCCAACACCTCTGGGGGCACTTCTAATGATAGTGTTAATGCCTTATACCAGAATAATCTATATAGTAACACCTACAATCCAGGATGGAGAAATCACCCAAATTTCTCTTGGAATCAGGGCACCCAAGCAGGACCTTCGAATTTCTATAATCAAGGTCAACCTGGACCCCAAAGGCCTCCCTTTGCACAATAATCTTTTTCCCAAAATACTTTTCCTAGGTCAAATGTAGGACCTCAGGCGAGTTTTCCTAGGGCCCCTCTCCTATCATCTTATCAGCAACCCCCTGGGTTTACCAACACTGGAGAGGCAAGTAGAATTAGTGACTTGGAAAAAAATATGGCCTCCTCATGACAAGCCATCAAAATCTTACGAGAGAACTCACTCAAGTTGTCTCAATTATGTGTGAGAGGGAGAAAGGAACTTTACCCAGTCAACCAAAGCCTAACCCTAGGCATCATCAGCCTGTTAGTTCACAAGGACCAACTAATGCACCACTGAATATAGTACAAGGTTAGACTCAACAAGGGCCCTCTAACCAATGTAATGTTGTTTATGCCCTTAGAAGTGGTAGAGAGTGCCTACAAAGCGTTCCTAAATCTTCCTCATCTATTACTCATGTTAACTCTCCTTCAGTTGAGGACACAAGTGTGTCTCTTGTTCCAGGTTCGTCTAATGAACCTAAAGATTTTTCTGAAACTAAAGATGATTTGGGTGAGGAAACCAAAAATGATTCTTCTGAACAGGGGCAAATCCCTAATAGTCCTTATGTTCATCCTATCCCATTTCCTAATCGCTTGGTACATAAAAAGAAGATTGCTTCCATGGATAAAATTTTAGAAGTCTTCAAAAAGGTAGAAGTGAACATCCCTCTTTTAGATGCCATATCCCAGATCCCCGCCTATGCAAAGGTACTGAAAGATTTGTGTACTCACAAACGTATCACTAGTGTGCCCAAAAAGGCGTTCTTGACAGGTAACATTAGTTCCATAATTACTCAGCCCATAGCAGCCAAGTATAAGGATCCAGGGAGCCCTACCATATCTTGTGTCATAGGCAACACCTATATTGAGCATGCTTTACTTGACCTTGGCGCAAGTGTAAATCTTTTACCTTATCATGTGTACAAGCAACTAGGATTAGGAGAATTGAAAGCCACTAGAACTACTCTTCAGTTGGCAGATAGGTCTGTTAAGATTCCTAAAGGGGTGGTTGAGGATGTCTTACTAAAGGTGGGAGAATTTATTTTCCCTGTTGATTTCATTGTATTAGATACTAAGCCCTTCTCAACCAAGGATGAGATCCCAATAATTCTAGGAAGACCATTCTTGGCTACCAGTAATGCATTAATCAATTACCGGAATGGTTTCCTAAGATTATCTTTTGGTAACCAAACTGTTGAGTTTAACATGTTTAGGATTGGCAAGCAACCACATATGGAAGAAGAGATCAATATGCTTGAGGATTTTCTGGATTTTTCTGATGATTTAGTTACCAACTTTGATATTGATTTTGATTCAGAATTCCAAGAGTGTATGGATGAGTTGGATGATGATAGTGAAAATTTCTTTTCTGAAGTCTTGAGTCTTCACACACATGTGGAGCCCTTAGGACCCCTTTCCAATTCCATTCCCAAACCTTCCATAGTTGAGCCCCCTAAGCTAGATCTTAAGGAGTTGCCATCTAATTTGAGATATGCTTTCCTAGGGCCTGACCAAACTCTTCCTGTAATAATTTCTTCAAATTTGACTTCTAGCTAAGAAGAGGAGTTACTTAAAGTGTTAAAAGATAATAAAGAAGCCCTAGGTTGGACCATGGCTGATATCAAGGGTATAAGCCCTTCCATTGTGCAACATCATATACATCTTATGGAGGATTCCAAACCATCCACGGAACCCCAAAGAAGAGTTAACCCAGTGATGATGGAATCCATTAAGAAAGAGATCCTAAAGTGCTTGGATCATGGAATAATTTATCCTATTTCTGACAGCCAATGGGTAAGCCCAGTTCACGTAGTGCCTAAAAAGTCTGGTGTGACTGTAGTTCCTAATGCCAATAATGAGTTGATCCCTACCCGTGTCCAAACAGGATGGCGTGTGTGCATTGACTACAGGAAGTTAAATGCGGCAACCTGGAAGGACCACTTCCTATTGCCATTCATTGACCAGATGTTAGAGAGGTTAGCTGGACATGAATACTATTGTTTTCTTGATGGATATTCCGGCTATAACCAAATCCCAATTGCTTTAGAGGACCAACATAAGACCACTTTTACATGCCCATATGGAACATTTGCTTACAGGCGTATGCCCTTTGGGTTTTGCAATGCCCCTGCTACGTTCCAACGATGCATGATGAGCATTTTTTCTGACATGGTCGAAAAATTCTTAGAAGTATTTATGGATGACTTTTCAATTCATGGGAATTCCTATTCTGAATGTCTTCATCATCTTTCCCTAGTTTTGAAAAGGTGCATATCTAAGAATTTGGTTTTGAATTGGGAGAAATGTCATTTTATGGTTAAATCTGGTATTGTTTTAGGCCATGTAATATCCAAGGAGGGAATTAAGGTAGATAGAGTAAAAGTGGATTTAATTGATAATTTACCACCTCCTCAATCTGTTAAGGATGTTCGGTCTTTTCTAGGGCATGCAGGCTTCTACAGAAGGTTTATTAAGAACTTTAGTCAGTTAGCCCGACCTCTCACCTCATTACTTGTCAAAGATCAGACTTTTGAGTTTTCCAAAGAGTGCCTAGAATCCTTCAAGCAACTTAAGAGGGAGTTGACCAATGCACCCATTGTTCAACCACCTGTTTGGACTGAACCTTTTGAACTGATGTGTGATGCTTCAGATTTTGCCATAGGAGCAGTTTTAGGTCAAAGGATTAATAAGTTGCCCACTGTCATTTACTATGCTAGTAGGACCTTAAATGATGCACAACTCAATTATACAACCATTGAAAAAGAATTTTTAGCTGTTGTGTTTGCATTAGAAAAGTTTTCATCTTACTTAGTTGGTTCATATGTGGTGGTGTATACTGATCATTCTTCCCTCAGATACCTAGTTCAGAAGAAGGATGCCAAAGCCCGTCTCATTAGGTGGGTTTTACTTTTGCAAGAGTTTGATTTAGAAATTAGGGATAAGAAAGGAGTTGAAAACCTAGTTGCAGACCATTTATCCCGGCTTCCCAATTCCTTGACTGTTGATTCTCCAGTCAACGAGAACTTTCCAGATGAACAATTATTTGCAATGTCCAGTGAACCATGGTTTGCTGACATTGTCAACTTCTTAGTTTCAGGTGTGACTCCGGATCACTGGTCCACCCAAGATAAGTATAGGTTTCATTCCCAAGTTAAGCACTTTTTCTGGGATGATCCTTATTTGTTTAAGATATGTCTGGATCAGATTATCCGACGATGTGCTCCTGATCATGAGCAACATTCCATTCTCTCTTTTTGTCATGATCATGCATGTGGTTGACACTTTGGACCTAAGAAGACTGCCGCAAAGGTTCCCCAATGCGGATTTTATTGGCCCACTCTTTTTAGAGATGCTTTTGATTTTTGCAAGGCTTGCCCTGCCTGCCAGTCTTTTGACCGTATCAATAAAAGGAACATGATGCCCATCAACCCTATTTTGGTAGTTGAGATCTTTGATGTATGGGGCATCGATTTTATGGGACCATTCCCTAATTCCTTTGGGAATTTGTACATACTTTTGGCTGTTGATTATGTTTCTAAATGGATAGAGGTCATACCTTGTAAAACTAATGACCACAAAGTGGTGGTCCAATTTCTCAAAGAGAATATTTTTTCCCGCTTTGGTGCACCACGTGCAATAATTAGTGATAGGGGTACTCATTTTTGTAATCGGCCTTTTGATGCCCTAATGAAAAAGTATGGGATCACCCATAAGTTATCTACCCCTTATCACCCCCAAACTAATGGCTAAGTGGAGGTGTCTAATAGGCAGATCAAACAAATCTTGGAGAAAACTGTTAATCCCAACCGTAAGGATTGGTCCCTTAGGCTCATTGATGCCTTGTGGGCCCATCGGACTGCATTCAAGACTGACCTTGGCCAGTCTCCCTACCGTTTGGTGTATGGGAAAGCTTGTCACTTACCAGTTGAGTTGGAGCATAAGGCCTTTTGGGCCATTAAGAAGCCTAACTTTGATTTGTCTGATGCGGGAATTCATCGTAGGCTCCAACTATCTGAGTTGGAGGAACTTAGGAATGATGCCTATGAAAGTTCTAGGATTTACAAGGAAAAGACCAAAGCTTTCCATGATAAGCACATTCTGCGCAAATCTTTTGCAATTGGTGATAAGGTTTTATTGTACAACTCTCGATTGCATCTTTTCCCTGGTAAGCTTAGATCCCGATGGGATGGCCCGTTTATTGTCCATAATATATATCCCTATGGGGCTGTGGAGATTTTGAATCCAGGAACAGGGGTAATTTCAAAGGTTAATGGTCAGCGTTTGAAACCGTTCCTCGAGTTTCCTACTACTAGTAGTGAAGAGGTCATGGATCTCCATGAACCTTTTTACACTGATGACTAATTTTTAATCAGGTATGACCCCCTTGCATTGTCTTTGCTTTTAATTTTTTTCCATGCATTGAGGACATTGCATGACTTAAGTGTGGGGGAGGGAAACCAGTTTTTGCTTTTTTTTTCACTTTGTTTTGTTTGTTTTTCTTTTTATTTTTGAGCTTGCTAAGGATGAAGTCCTACTTTGGCTTTTGGCTGATGATCAGACCATTCGGTTGCTTGATGTATGAAAATAAAAGTTTTGACTAAGGTACCCATTTTGAACGTATAAAACCCTGTTGAGAAGAAAGAAACAAGCATGTGTCTTGAGATGGGACTTTCTTTTGAAAAATAAGAGACCCTTGTTTTATGGTAATGGACCATATATAAGTCTGTGGGTTCCTTGTACTTTTGATTTGGAGTTGAGACCTTCTTTTTAATTTGGCATGGGTTGACAAATGCACAATTTTAAATGAAATGTGAAATGTGGTATAAAGAAGAATAAGAGTTGATTCCCTTGGAACTAGACAGGGCATTGCGCCTCAGGAAGCGTGGTGTCTTGATCGAAATTCCTTGGGAGGAAACTTCTGAAGTAACTCTAGCATCACTACCTTTGTGGGCATATGCAAAAAGCGAAGCTACATAGTACCTTGGGTGTCTGGTGTTTGCTCCACCATGTCATTCAAGCCAAAAGTAGTGGAATAGAATAGAGTTTATTATTCAAAAAAAAAAATTGAGAAAAAAATGTGCAAATGTCATTATTGTTTGGTAACATGTTTGGTCAAAAACACTCCAACGCCTTAGTCATTGGTTCCCTATTTCTTCACAAGTGGTTTTGCCTTAAGATAAGGATGTTTTGGAAGAGACGAGGTGAGTTCCAAATTAAGAAATATGCTAGTGCCTGGAATTGATAAAAGGGTAATAAAAGTTCAAGTGTGGGGGTCCCTTGTAAGAGAAATTATCTTTGCTCCGGATCGGTATGAGCCTTACCTTTAGCCAAGGTTGAGATTTGTTTATTCTGAATTTTGGGTGTATATTCACTGCAAACACCCACGAGACACAACTCGTCCACTAGGGTAACTTAGGGGTTTAAAGGCTTGTTGCACATGCTAAGTGCAACCGTGATTCCTATGAAAGTGAGTTAGGTTTTTTTTGTTTTTATTCTTTTCTTTTTGTTTTGCTTGAGGACTAGCAAAGTCTAAGTGTGGGGGAATTCTGATGAGCACATTTATGTGCGAAATCTAGGGTAGTAAAATATGCATTTTACATATTTAGAATGGAGCTACCTTGGGTTTTACTCTCTTTTTGCAGGTTTTATATTTTCAAGGCCTTAAGGATTATCGGCCACTATATCTTCAATTTTACACGTAAAGAGGTCCTATTTCTTTTCATGGTTGCGAAGAGGATAAAATTCTGAGCAAGATGGACGTGTTCAATTAAAAGTACACATTCGTTTGGTCACCCGTACAAATGATTATTCTTTTCGGGCCAGAAAAAGAATAATGGATCAGAACTGAACTGAGATGCAGAACCAGCCCGTTTGCAATTGCCCCAAAGGTACAAGGAATACTCCAAATTCCAACAAGGATCGATGGACCACATCCTTAAGTGATTGAAGATTTGTTTTTTGTAACAACAACTACCTAGTGTAGTTGGTGAGCTATGGTGTGCAAAATTCCCTTGCTCACCAAGAGGTCTCAAGTTCGAATCTCATGGTTGTTTTTTTTAGAGAATTTGTTGAAGATTTCCTGCTTTTCATTCACTTAAAGCACTAAGGGCATGGAGGGTATTTCCACATCAAATTAGAAGCAAGAAGAGAAAAAAAAAGGAAAGGAAAACCGTGGAAGCAAGAAGAGAAGAAAAAAAAAAGGAAAGAAAAAAAAAGGGAGAAATAAAGATTGTCCAAATCTTCTCTCTCCTCCACATCATCACCAAAGATTGTCCAAATCACACAAAGCAAGAAGAAAATCGTCCCTGGAGGGAGAAAAAGAAGAGAAATAAATTAGAAAAAAAAAGGAAAGAAAATAAGCAAAAAAATTATAGGAAATTTCTCCAAGTTTATTTCTCTCTTCTCTCTCCTCCATCTTAGCACTTTTGGACTCAAAAGATCTCACAATCAATTGTGGGTTTCTCCCTTTTAGGAAAGAGAAAATTGTTACTCTACCTCCCATTCCCTATAAATACAATTCATGTAAGAGGAGGGGAGACAATTCATTCTTCTTCTAGTTTTTTTTAGTTGCTCTCTCTCTCCCTCTCTCACTCTTTAGTTTTAGTTCTTCTCTATTTTTGCTTTAATCACTTTTGTAATAGTTTTTTTATGTCAATTAATGCAAGCACTCTTTTATTCTTATTCAGCCTTTTTATGTTTATGATTTATGCAATTGAGTTGTAATTTTTTAAGTTATAGTTCTAGGCTTAGATCTAGGTGACAAGATCACGAGCCGTGGAGCAATTTTTTTTCAAGTTCAAGCATTGATTCAAGTAAGTAGGCTCCTTCAGTAGTCTTCTCTCCCTCCTCTTATTCCCTCTTCTGACTACCCTTTCTTTCTTAATTTAGGATTTTTATTTTCAGTCGTTACATTATTGCTATCCCTTTCCCCCAAGGTTCATGGCTAGTGTATGTGTTGGCTTTGCCCCTCCTAGCCATAGAACCATCAATTTATTGCTTTTATTTTAATTGTCTCCCTTTCCCTAAAGCCAAGTAGAGTAACCCTTGTAAGAGTGACTCTCTGGTCAAGTAGGGAAGCTCATATTATGATGCATCCCTCGGACTAAGTAGAGAAACCTACTTGTGAGTCTCTCTCTAGCTTTATCCCCTTTCTTTTACTTTATTTTTATTTCAGCATTTTTTTCCTTTATTTATTTATTTATTTTTTTAATTGCGTGGGTTGTTTATTTTCAGCCATTTTTTTATTTAATTTTAATTGTGTGGCTTGCGTCTTTAAATTCTTAGATGACGAATGGTTAGGACGTTATTTTAGATACATATGTTTAGGACGGTAATTAGAATTAGATCACAACCATTAATCGGTTCACTTTCGCATTATTAATAGAAATAAAAAAATAAAGTGGCTGCTCTCCCTGTGTTCGACCCGTAGATACACTGATCCGTACGCTTGCGATTACATTTTAAATCTCAAACACAACCCTTCTCATGACTTGGGTCATTAGACTAATGACACATTCACCTTTGTTCCCATTTTTCTTGGAACTTTTCTCCTTTTGTTGTTCATTTTAATTTTTTCCCCGTTACTAGTGGGAAGTTCGCCAAAAGCTCAATTGGAAGCCCTTCTCCATGTTCTAGATTTCTTTGCCATGGGCCATATAGTTGCTAGTGCTTAGGTTTTGAGGATTTATTCATCATTTAATTTTGGGTTGATTTTAAGTATCATAATTAATGATATTTTTAAAGGGATTCTCTTACTGGAACCTCTTAAAGTATCAAATGATTTTTATCTTTACTATTTTGCCTTTTTAATAGCACATACTTTTTTTTTTTTCTTTTTCTTTCAATGATGATAAATTCTCTCATTTCACATATGTGATTGAAATGATAAGTGGCTTTCAATTTATTATTGAAGACCCTATTTTAATTCTTAATACAAGAGAATATTGGGAATAAGACAAATGACAATTAATAGAAAGCATTAAGTTTTAAAATACGCATATAGGGGTGTCATTTAGATAGTCCATTTTTTAAATGAATAGTTATAGGTGTCATGTTCGAGACATTTCTAGAACTCAAAGAGTGAGTTGAGAGAGTGCATAGAATTGACTAGAGTACTAGTACACATATATCAACATATATACAGATGATGTATGCTAATACACGATGGGTATTAGATGTAATTAGACTATAAAATTTGACATGTGCTTAATTTAAACCATGTCTTCCATCTCCAATGGTTGAAATAGATGCATCGTCTGTCCACGTACCAAATAAGTGTCTTATGAGATATGAAAAAATAACAAACCCTTATGACAATAATATCTTATTATCTTTTAAAATTATTCAAAATTCAATTTTATTTAAGAATATGAATAATTTATTTAAAAGAGGAAAAATCATTGAATTAACATGAAAAGAACCCCTTATCCATGATGAGCCAAAAGGTGGAAATTGAATGCAAGTCACTATCCAAGGGACCGGATATGCATGTGTCAATTTTCAAACTTAAATTCAACAAAATATTTTCGTAGGTGATTTACATCAACCTCCCCTGGCGTTTGCCCAAATTACATCATCCCCCCCTAAAAATCCAAATTGTTATACCTGTGCCCTGACCCGGTCTAATTTGAACTGTTGTGATAGGCCTCGGACTAGAAGTGGGAAGTACAACCAGATTTTGGCTTGCGGCCACCCATTGCCGAAGGGGAAGGGATGACCCCACATGTTCGTGCATTGCTTATCAGTCCAACTAAAGGGGATTTGTACCTTCCGATTCCAAACGGTAAGTGACCCGACACCCCACACCTAAATCCCGGCACGCAAAGAAATTGTCGAAAGACTATGAACACATCCTAGGGCAACTACCAGTGCAAGGCCAATTGGAGGACAACAAGCTATACTATCTTGACCACCGAAAATATACCACCGGTAATAGCCTGGGCCTGAATCCGATGACTTTTTTGGTGACCAATCAGGTTGCTGGTTGGGTTCTGATGCCCATGGGTCCCCCCACCCACATCGTGGACAGCCCCGGATGGTTCCAAGTCCATCCCCCACATCTTCCTCATGACGTGAGCACCTTACGGACCAAAGTAGAAGGGTCCACATGCCCTGAAAGTCGGATTAACTTGATCAAATCGAATAAGGTTCAGCTAAATAGGACCTAAGGCCTAACTTAACTTATAAGTGAGAAATGAGGATTCATTTCCTCATTTCCCACTTATACAAATCATGGGAGCGGAAAGGAGAAGAAGAAAAAGGAGAAGAAGAGGAAAAAAGAGGAAGAAGGGAACTTACCTTGGCTCCTGACTGTCGCCTAGTTACCGAAATCCCTACCGGAGGTAAGTGTATTCTCTCATACAACTCTCTCTCTCTCTTCAATTTGACCTATGTCAATCTAGGTATATGTGGAACCTTGACCAATATACCCTCTTGAGCTTGGGGATCCCGTATTCCACATCCCCAGTTCCATTGCCAAGCTCAAACCGAGTCCGGTGAACTCCAGTAATAAGATTAGCCAAATGACCAACTAGGGTTTCGATCGTTCGATCGACGTATCTCCCAAACGTCTCGGTGGAGTCGAGATTCTATTAGCTCATAGTGATGCTAGGAGCATCCCCCACAAACTCCACGGAATAAATCCTGACAATCGAACCTGAGTCGGAAAGCCCCAATTCATCTGGGTAGTTCTGTATTGCCATTGGAAATAAGCCACTGAAAATATTGGGTCTGCTTCCGGTGGGTTGTTTCTGGTGATCACCCGAGCTCTATGAGCTCTCTGCCAGTTCCACCGGAAAAGAGGATTGATATTTTCGGTACATATTCCTTGTTTCTGGTGATAGTACTGTCACTGTGGGACTTTGACTGTACCCTTTGGGGGTGACCCATGTAGGCCCCTCCCGATGTTTCCAACACGTGTTGTCGTTCGGTTACCCTTGTGTCTAGGACAGTGATGCGCACGTACCCTGAGGCCAAATTTGAATCAATCGACCGGTAGCCATACTTGAACCCTAATTCACACAAGCATAATCAAGGTGAGGGATGGTTGCTTTTATTTTGGGAATGTTTATTTATTTAGAATTGCTCACGTGTGTAGATTTACATGTTTAATTATATTGTTCATATGAAGACAATGTTCTATCATATGTTACATTTTATGAATATGATATGACATGTTTATGGATATGTTTGGTGGGATCCGGTGTGGCCGAAGTGGTACCGGTACCATGATCACCGCATGTTTGTTTTATGTATGAAACAGAATCCGGTGTGGCCAAGGTTGTACCTGTACAATGATTGCCATATGTTTGTTGCATTTATGCATTGATTATGTGCATTAGAGTTAGTTGTAGTCATGGATTACATTTTGTGACCGATGTGTTGCCGGTATTGTGTACTCTGGGACTGCATTTGGAAATGGATACGCTTTTTGGCCGATGATTGGTATTGGTGTTGCGTAGTCCATACTCAACTGTTATTGTGCATGCTAGATTAGGTAAATGGTCACGGGTTACACTTTGTGGCCGAGGGGTTACCGGTATTGTGTATCTCGGGACTGTACTTGGAGATGAATTACATTTTGTGACCGATGTGTTATCGGTATTGTGTAATTCATACTAACTGTATCACTATGAAGGCATGTAGAATATTTGTGGCTAGGTATCACTCCCTATGCTACAAACCCTTGCCAACAGGGTAAGGTGTTGGATAACTCATTTGTGGTATGCTTGATGTACATATCCGGAATACCACACCCGTGGTATGATGTGATTGTTGCTGGAGGTGGGAACTTGTCCGGCGTGGCCGATGATTGGTACCGGTGCCGTGGCAGCCAGGAGGGGGTTATCAAGGGTTTTCTGGGTGACCCATGGTAGCATACGGGGACCGACAGACTCCTACTCACGGCTAGGATTTGTATCCCTGCGTAGTTGATAACGGTTCCAAGACGAGAGATACAACTTAATGTGTCGTAGTAGCATTTACCAGACTTAGTTTGTATTATTAGGTAGATAATAAAATAGCATCACGAGCATCATGGACTATGTGTTTAATTTCTATAATTATGCATCATAAATTACTTATGCGACTGCTATGCTTGGATGTGCATGAATCCCACCCCTCACTAAGCGAATTGAAAAGCTCACCCCATGTATACACCCCTTTTTAGATGATGATGCAGGTATTGTTGTACCAATGGCGTGTGACTCGTTATCCTCCGGGTCAGAGTACGGTGTACGCGACTGGTGGATACCAGAAGCGGAGGAGCACAATCAGGACTGTGCTTGCGACCACTGTGCTTATGCCGCACCGTGAGATGTGTAGCGTACTTTTAATCCTTTTGACATAAAGTGTGGATGGTATATTTAGGAAATTATGTTTATAAATCCTAGATAAATTGTAGCATAATAACTTGGTTATGGATATTATATTAGGGTATGTCTAAATGTAACCTACCCGGTTACAAAAACTTTGTAACCTAAATTATTGTGTCCCTATTATTTTGTCATTTTGTGATTGCTTTTAAGGTCAAAAGAGTAAATTATTGTGTCCCCATTATTTTGTCATTTTGTGATTACTTTTAAGGTCAAAAAAGTAAATTAATGTGTCCCACTTATTTTGTCATTTTGTGATTGCTTTTAAGGTCAAACAAGTAAATTCAACCTCAACTTGTTGAATCGTTACTTTGGTTTAAACGGCAAAACGAGGGGTATTTTGAGAATGAATACACTCTTCCCAAACAATCCAAACAACCCCTCGCCCCAACTGATCGTCTTCCTCCTCGCAAGTCTTTCTGTTACCTTTCTTGGTTTTTATGGCATAAAGTTTGGCAAGATCATCTCCAGTGAGTCAGATAAAGGTTGTCTTTCTTCTCGGCATGTCCAATGCTTTTATGGGTTTTAGGGTTTAAAACTTTTGGTGGACTTCATTTTTGTTTTTTGAAATTTAGAAAACAAAACCCCTTCCTAGAAATTCATGTATCAATTATATTGCAATAATTTCTATTGTTGTGCATTAGAGATGAGGTGGATAAGATAATTCTAATCATGTCTCTTTTTCTCTCTTCAAAGAAATCAATTATATTAAATATGCTAGTGTTTTTAAGAAAGTTAAAATCCAAAAAGATGACAAATGGCAATATTATATGCTTTTTTTTCCCCGTAAAGTAATATCGTAGGCTTGGTACTACTATAATGATGACATGTGAAATTTTGTAATTATAATATATTTTATAGGTTGATTCTAAGGGTTTTGGGATTGATTCTGGTCAATTCCAATTTGATTTGGATTTTGGTTGATATTGGCAACTATTAATTTG
Organism: Macadamia integrifolia; assembly: GCF_013358625.1. Taxonomy (NCBI): domain Eukaryota; kingdom Viridiplantae; phylum Streptophyta; class Magnoliopsida; order Proteales; family Proteaceae; genus Macadamia; species Macadamia integrifolia. The sequence goes on from NW_024869132.1 coordinate 36,801, forward strand.
ATCTTTGATTCTGTGTTTAAAATCGATTATAAGGTTTATAAGACTAGACCGTGGGTCTTACGATTTGAGGGCGATTCTAGGGTTCTTTTTATCCGATTTTGATTCGATTGGATCAAAATTTATAGGAATCAATTCCAAGGATGTAGGGGACGGTATCAGTATCGGTCTCTATCGATGCCGATTCTATACCGATCCAGATCGGATGGGATCGGTGGGTATTGGTCTATTTTACCCTTGATTTTTATAAAAGGTACTATTTTTTACCTATTTTACCCCTAAAACAATCCGGATAACCGATCTAGATCGAGTATCGGTCTCAGTTGATACGACCGATCCCAGACCGTTACTTGAAACCATGATCAGTTCGATCTCCAATTCCAAGTTTAAAATCCTAGTTGATTTGTCTAGTTTGGATCAATCCCAATTCTGATAATTATAGAATGGCATATCTAGGATTTTTGGGATTAGGCTACTGGTTTTTAGAATTTAGTGTCAATTCTAGTATTTTTGTGATTGATTTGGATATGATCCAGACTAGAATCATTAGGGACCAATTTATTCTTTGATTTTGAGTTAAAATTCTGGTATTAGCCGATCTGGATGAGAATTGGTTGTGAACTATCCAACTCTGGAAGTTCTAGAATGGTCAATTTAGAATTGGAATCACTAGAGGGATTGTTTTGATACTCAATTTCTAGTTTAAAATCATTGGTTGAATAAACCAATTTCGATCTAAATCGACCATAATAATACCCATCCAGGCTGTTTTAGAATGACTGATTATAAGGCTTTTGTGATTGATTTGATCCATTTCTGATTTTGATCACTTTGATCTAGATTTTATCTAGTATTAGGCCAAATTGAAATCAAAGTTCAATTTCAATTTAGACCGCTTCGGTTTTTGTTGAGTTGACTTAATGGCCTCTTGTAGGTAATATGTTCTCTTTTAGTAATTTTTTAAAGTTGTTATAAGGTCTTTTATGGTTTCGATTCTCTTGATCTGGTCCAATTCAATTTTTTACCGATTTGATAAAAACTCATATTGATAAAGGTTCGTTTCACGTTTCTCTTGATTAGTCCAACCCGCTTGGACTGAAAATGGACACCCTTACTCAAAGCAATAGACCCAATCACCCAACGGTTAGTATAATATATATCTATATATATTTTTTTTTTTCAATCCCATGTTGGACTTTAGAGAGACAAGGAATTGAGATTTGAGATTCCAAACGTAGTAATGGGTCTATTTGAGGATAAAATTACATTTCTACCATTTTTAAACACTTTATCATAAAAAGTGGTGCAACAGCTTTTAAGTTTTTATTGGGAATATAAACACATGAAATTACCTTTTGAATCTTCTTAAACCAATCATTTCTTTCATAGTATAAGACTTTTTAGGTAACTAAAAGTGGATTACAAGTCTTTTGTAACCTACCTAGGTTACAACTAGACAAACCCATTATATTATCATTAGATATTTCCCCACTTTATTTATGATTTCACTATTATACTATAATTCCGCTACTATTGGTTGGTTTGTGGTGTGAGATTGTGAATTGTTAAAGTACTGTGATCAGAGATCCTAGTAGGTTCGTAAGACGGGTAAACGTCTTACTCACACCTTCGGCATTCCTACACGATAAGTTGAGTTTACTAAAAGTGGGTTGTGACACATTTATTATATTTAAACCCATAAAATTGATAGAGAGGTGTTAGTTTTAAAATCCAAAAGACAGAATTACCCCTCCTCCTCCTCCTTCCCACCCAAAATCCGTCACACTTTCTTAAGAGCCTTAAATGTTATATCCATGTCTGCTAGGCTTTGTAATAAATTTATCAGAGAATCTTCGGACTGTCAAAAAGGAAATTTACCACAACAGAAGGAAGAATTGAAGAAACTAAGAAGATTAAGAGCTAAGATAAAAGGCAGACCCGATCAGGATCTTTGAAATGTTACTTAATATTGAGAATCTTAGTCTGTTCTTGGTCAATTACATAGCTCCGATCTCTATCATCGTCGCCATCAAGTGACCTTGGAGGCGAAGGAGAAGCTCCCTTTTGAGAACCTCCTTTTCCCTCATGGCTGCTGGTTTCTTTTTCAATGGAAGAAGATTGTTGCTACACTTTCTTAATCTCTTTGTTATTTGACTTCATCGAATCAAGATCACAGTTCTTACAACGGGGAATCGTAGGTGTATAAAGCCGCTCAATGATTCCATCTCTTCGATCTTTCAATTCGTTTCTGTAGTCGGTGGAGGCAACACAGATTGCTGTGTCTATGAAAGTCCAGACATCCACACATGAACTCCTCAAAATAGATCTAAAATCATCATCATCCATTATATGGAATAGAACCTCGCCATCTCCCTCAAATTTCACCTGATTTTTTCGTTATTTGGATTCAAAATAACTAAAGATTTGACGTCAATCTACAAATCGATCGGATCTAAAGTATTGCCGATTCTATAAATCAAATATCAAACCTCCAAAAAACCAAGTATATCAGGCACCAGAGGCATGTCTGGTCCCATTCGCAAGAGCTGGAAATCGTTTCGAGATTGTCTTCGGCTCCGTTGTGCTAGTGCCACGTGGGCTTCCTCTTCCTCCGACGGTGACAATGACGATTGTTATCTCCATATTTCAGAGCCAATTCTGACCAATCCGCACGAAGTTTGAAATTACCTGAAATCGAAGACACCCTTGCGTCTCGGGTTGGTGAATACACACAGAAATTAAGTCACCTGTCGAACATCTCCGTTGCTCGTCGCCTGAGATTCCTGGTGCTCTCAAAACTTCCACCTGAGACGGAGAGGAGAAGCCCTCCCGTCGCTCCCACTTTGCCTTCGCCGAAGAGGAGAACCCGTCGCGTTTAGAGTACCCTTCGCCGGAGAGGAGAAGCCTTCCCGTCGCTCGCGGTTTGCTTGCCTTCGCCTGGTTCGTCGTCGGAGAACTTCGCCTGTTGGGTTGAAGATATTGAAGGGAAATTTTGGGTTTTCGAAAATTTTCAATGAACCTCACCGCCTAACCCAAAAAACGATGCTAACAGTGTCAATTTTGTGAGTTTAAATGTAATAAATGGAATTTTAGAGTGGTAATGTAATTTGGGCAAAAGTTAGGAGAGGTGGATGTAAATCACCCTATTTTCATTTACACCTATGTAACCCTATATTTGTCAACTGTCTAGGCGTGCATCCATCTCATACCTTTTTTTTTTTTTTTTTTTTTTTTTTAATTTGTTTAATTTCAATTGGAATAAAACTTGTGTTAGAAAGGAACCTCAAAAGAAATGGAGTGGTTTTGTAAAGCCTTTTCACCCTCAGCTTCCCATGTTCTTCACCTTATTAATTTGTGGATCTACACACCCATCCAATCTCCATGTGCCTTGAGACTAAAGTCTTTTATTGTTATCAAGGATGTTGAGAGACGTTCTTGATGCAGTTAGTAAAGCTGGACTTAAACAAAAGAGGAGACTAATAGCATTCACATATTCAACAATATACTCTAGATTATATTATTATGAAGGATGTTGAAAGACGTTCTTAACGTAGTCAGCAAAGCTAGACTTGAACAAAAGAGGAGACTAATAGCACTCACATATTGAACAATATACACTGGATTTTATTATTATTGAAGTTTCAAACTATTGTTTTTTCAGACATGTATGATATTTTCCATATGGTTTTGGAAATAGGAGATGGTATTGTCATTTTTGTGTTATTGGTTTTGGTGTGCCATAGATGATAATGGCATTCTCATATTTCTTTATCCAAGTTATGAAAGTATGTCATTTCTGTAATAAATGACTAACTTTGTCAAAAAAATGTTCCAAAACAGGTTTTACCAAACGGAATTGCTGCTATTCTTCTGATATGAAAACATCTTTGAACATGTTTACCAAACACTATTTTAGAACCAAAGAACACAGTTTCAGAAGAAAAACATATATAGATGGTAAAGGTAAAGAACGGCATTCTCAGAACATAAACATTACCAAATGCAACCCCTAGATGTTTTGAAATGAAGTGCTACTAGGTTTAGGCTTGTCGAGAATATCGACATAAGAACCTGAGCTTTTGCTTAGCGGGAATTTGGCTTTGTCCATTGAGTTGGGCGACGTAATTTGCTTTGGGTCCATTGCAGTTGGCAATCTGATAGCGGTAGATCCTTATCACAACCTCTTTTTTCCTTTCACTCAATTGCTAAGTCAACCCTAGGTGTTCATTGTTGATATTGAACCAATTGGCCAAATTTGATGGAGTAGCTTGAGCTTGACGTTCACTTGGTTTTGTGTGGCTATGCTCCAGTGTGGGTACCTCCTTATGAACATTAATACCTCTGAGAGAGTTGCTAGTTCTGTCTACTATCATGATTCCAGGACTGATAGTACCTCTTCTTGGGTGTGAAGCCCTAATTTTCCAACAACAACTTTCCAAGCGGAAATGCGTTATAAGAGTTGATGTGGGCATGTGTTTCTTCTCCGGCAATAGCAATAACTGAAACATCAAGAGTGGGTATCGCATGGACCACATCATACCAGGGTTGAATGAGAATCATTCAACTTTCACTGAAAGCAGTGAAGAGTACTAAACACCCCGTGTGAGTGGCCCTAACGAGGTGAGAGGAGTCGAGCTCAGAACCACACTTCCTAAGGCGAAGGTCCCTTGCCAACTCAGCTACCCCCTTGGGGTTCATTCTCCATGTCTTTAGCTTCTTCAATACTAGAGAAAATAGAAGGTGGCTTAGTGTGAAACTATTATGGATTGTTGCTCACAGATCAAGCTTGTCTATAGTGTGCGCTTCAGGGTATTGCAGATCTAGGGACTGGGATCCCTCAGACACGCAGCCCAAGGTGCTTCCAGCCCTTGGATCTCCCCTACACACCATGTCATGCGACAGAGGATCCTGGTCCATTGCTCGCTCTTAACCACAGACCGTATTGCTTTTCAGGGCATTGGTAGTCCACCTTACAAGTTCTGGAGTGTTCTTGCTTAGCATTGAAGAGGATCCTGCATCTGTCATCTTTGTATCTAAAGACCACACAATAATTGCAAAAAAGTAGGCACTTTGTCAAACTTAAGAGTGATCCATCTCAGAGTTCCATCTTTAAGGGGAAGGGGTATATCCTATTGGGAGACCATGAAGTTACATCCAAAAGCAGACCTTGTTAAAACTAAGTTGTTCAACTGGGGTTGCAAGGTTCTACTTCTCTGTAATGGCTAGATTACCAAAGATGGTCCAAGGGGTTTCTTCCAACACATGTCACATCTATAAGCCTGCATAAGATGTTGCCAGTGATGAACTTGATGTCAAGTCCACCTTGACCTCCTCAAGAAAACTCAATTGCAGATCTAGGGCAAGTTCTTAGGGGTTTCTTGAGGAGGATCTTAATAGCTAGGGTTCTTGATGCTTGTCTATTTGGGGTGGTTCAAGATCGTCTTCCTCAATTCCTTTGTTTACAAGATCAACTTTCAGTAGTTGCTTTGATTTCTCCATCACCGGTGGGAGTATTAATGGTGACTAACGGAGAGGGAGGACTCTTAGAAAAGAGGAGAGGGTTTGTAGGAATAAGCAAAGAGGGGGAGTAATAATAGTGGCCTAGTGGGTGACTGTGATGGGGGGGGGGTGTTGTGTGGAAGTGGAACAGAGAATTGTTGGATATTGTTGACCGCAATAATGTCTGTAATACAGGAAATGCTGAAGGTGCAGAGAAAGGTTAACACCAGACATCACTGGGAAGAAGACGAAAGTCTTTTAACTGGAAAATATACTTGTTACCTGATTAAGAATTGGTCCCCCAGCCCTTCTTTCATATGATTGAAAGCTCAACATCCACTTTGTTGTTCCTCAAAATGCTCAACACAACAGTTAGTTAAGACTAAGAGCGCATTGCCTGCACAGTCCATCCATCCCAAAGTTCAATAAAGAAAGAGTGAAAATGTACATCATTGGAACTGTGGATGATATACTGAATTTTGTGTTGCTCTTTTGTTCATGTAACTAATGTTTTTTATCAGACAAACACATGCAGTAGCCATCCCTTGTACTACTACAAACTAGTTCAATTCCATGGTCTGGTTAAATTTTGAGGCAAAAAGAGAGGCCACACTTATTGTAATGAAGCCATTTTTCACTCATTAGAGAAACAATCTCAGTTGAGTCAATATGGTCAAGCTGCACATTGTGCTGTTTATCTCAGCTGTAAGAATTTCTAATGGTCACCTTCATGCAGCCTGTGGAGAAAGAGCAGTAACTAGGTATAAAATTGTGAAAATTTGGGCCCTCACAGGGGAAATTCAAGAAGTGTGAAACCTTTTCATCCGAAAAAAAAAAAATGTGAAACATTGGGTGTCAACTGACGTTAGAGTGGTTTATCACTCAATAGAGGACAGTTTCTTTGCTTCATGGCTGCTTTTAGCACTCTTGTGCATTTGAAAAAGAAAAAGATAAATGTGTACCTAATATATCTCCACCCGTATTCCTCAAAGATCCAACGTACAGCAACACATGAACTTGCTGCACTAGCTATGAAATTATAGCTCCAATGTTGTTCAGGGGGTCTAATTCAAGAGGTTATGATTGGTAAAAGAACCAAATTTAAAAAAAAAAAAAAAACTGAAGCACATTCAAGGTCAAATAGAAAATCAGATGAGTCAAATGATGATGCTAACATTCCTTAATTCAAGACTTCAATTATTCCTCCAAAGAAATGAAAAAAAGGAAAAAAGATTTTTTTTTTTTGGGG